>NC_053158.1:81768768-82033768 GCF_016835505.1 Polypterus senegalus
CAAGCCTTTCAAGATTTTTTTTTTAATAATAGAGAGATGTGTTGAGTACCCGCCTCGACAGCAAAGTGAAGCAATCAGAAATTGTCTTTGTTATCTTCATTAACAAACCAAGTTTATGATCAACTTCTAATATAAGTTTATTCATATTTTGCGTTATGATCCTCAATTAATCCAGCCTATGTATATGGAGTTCAGAGACTGAAGGAAAGCAGGCAGACATTTGCAAACACCATTTTGTCCAATATTATACTGTAAGATGGTGCCTAGATTGCTTAAGGCGATCAGTGGCAACAACACTGCAAGATGTAGGGCAAAGTTAAATCTCACAGAAACCCATATACATGGAGAGCAACACTGTCAACAGGATGGCAGTATGAAAGCATGGGGTGTACCCTGCATATGTGCATTAGGTAAGGGTCTTCAACCATAAGAGAACATGAATGAGCCGCCTGGGGGAAACAATGCAGTGTTCTCCCAGGATGTTAGAGGGCAAGTGATCCAGCAATGGGCAAGTATGCCTTCACCCTCTGCCCAAAAACGTGTAAGGCCAGAGGGGAAAATATGAAATGATGCTGACCTCTCCGTGCCCATTACGATTCCAAAAATTTACAGGGCAACCACCCATTAATGCACAAAATTGGAGGCTCAGAGAAGAATGGCTATCCTCATCAGACCTTGTTGACAAAATGTGTCTGAGGTTGATGCCTGTCTTGTTGATTTATGAGATATATGGAAAAACGTAGAACACATGTCTAGTTTTTTGATTATTTGTGAACTGAATTTGAAATTACTTTAGCATTTGAAATTTGTCTTTGCTAACTGAGTAATTCCATTTTTGCATTTGAAAATACAAACACTGTATGTATAAAATGGGTTCAATGATGACTTATGTTCTTCACGTGATTCTGCCTATTCATTGTTGCTGACAATGAGAAGTAATTTCATCTCACAGAAATAACAGTGAAAGGATGAGGCACTCAGATTGTAAAATGTAATTGTCTGTCATCCCATCTAACCCTGTGTCTCAGTGAAGTGCTCATTTCAATGTCTCTCTCTCTCCATAGTGTATTGTCTAATGCTTTTTTTTTTGCTTGATCCTTGCCCAAAATAAAAAGCAAGCATTTTTAAAAGAGAAGCCATAAAATACTTTTATTACCATTTGTCTTTTGTAATATGTTCTACACTGGCTTATGGGTTTGCCTCCACAGATTACACTGGCAGATAATTATTATTAATTTTTTCAGGTTACAGTTAGAGGGGTTAATGGGGTAGCTATTATAGGATTTCCTGAATTTGGATTGAGAGGGTTTAAAGACATCAGACAGAGAGTTCAGACTCCAATATTAACAGATTACAAAGGCTATGTTGACTGTAATAGTGACTTCACCATTTTGAAATTCTTTTCTTTTCTGGTCCCAGCACATATCACTACATATGAAGTCATGAGCAGCTGGCTTTTTGTCTGTCACAGCGCTCTTCATACATTGACAGAATGTTGAATCGTCTACGGTATGTATGGCTGAAACTGGATTAAGTAAGGTTTAAAAATGCTCTCTTACAACAGTGACCTTGACATGGTGGAGGAGTTTGTGTGTCTTAATAATCCTTAAAGCTGTGTTGTCTGATAGACATACCCATGACAAACTGGTCTACAGGGAATGGCCAGGACAAGCAAAACTAAAAATAACAGCTTTCATGGCACAAGCCTCCCACAGAATAGTGGCTCAGCCTGAATAAGTGCAAGACGAGGGATGAGGTGCAATACTAGTCTGGTAAACAAGCAGTTTACCAGCATTATATTCCATGTATCCATTTCTCCACTCCTGTTCTGTCCATCATGTGTTTGAATTGAGTCAACAGTACGGTATAAATGGTCCCAGTCTCTCACTCCAATTTTTCATCATCTCTATGAGGTTAGTTCAGAAGTATAAATAAGTTTAATACTTGACCAAGCCATGTAGTAAATGGTAGCACTTTGGGGTCCTGGCTTTTGTAATATTTAGGTGACGAGGGACTGATGAGCTATGCTAGCCTGTATAACCCGAGCTTCTCAAAACGTTTTTTTATATTTTACGACTGACTGGAGTGGTGGCTCTGAGGCTAGGGATTTCCACTTGCAAACTGACTCTACTCCATTGGGCCCTTGATCAAGGCCCTTACCCTGTAATTGCTCCATCCTGGGTATGACATTAATCTGCATCCAGCCTTGTATGTAGGCCTTCCAACCTGCTGGCACTCCACCACCATAAAAAACCTCACACAGTTCCACTCCACCTGAACTAGTGTGGTGCTGAGATGTCACCCGTTGCATGGCTGCACTTGGGTCCTAATCTGGGATCCTGAGTTGATTTGTCGTGTGGTGGGTGCAGCAGTGTACTGTATCAACTCCTCACCTCTCTCTCTCTCACGATGCATCCCTCTTTCAAATATTTCATTATTAAAGTAATTCATATATTGTGATAAATGATTTTGTACATCTAAGGATAACATTAAGTAGACAAAGCTAAATAAATCCTGGGGCTCGGGTGTCCTTCAGCGATTTTCTTCCATTTAAGACCATTAAACTTTACCAGTCACACAAAAGCACTTGTGTGCTATGGTCCACAATGATCCTGGCATTCAATGGCTGGTTCACTTTCTGTCACATCCCCCAGTTAATTCCACCTTGGTTAACTCAGGCATTTTCGTTTAGTGTGTCTGCTACATAGGGTTGCTAATAATCGGTATTTGGATATAATTATGGGAGCAAACTCCATAGAAAAGTGAGTTAAAAAGAGCATCCATATTTAAAGCTTTGATTACTAGTAGGCGTGCCAATGACTCTTTGAATTAAAAAATAATGTGTTGCCTCAAAAGCAAAGTGAAGCAATCAGAAATTGTCTTTTTTATCTTAATTAACAAAATGAGTTTATGATCAACTTCTAATATAGGATTATTCATATTTTGCAATATGATCCTCGATTAATCCAGTCTATGTATCTTCTGAAGATGTTTCTTTGCATTGCATTTTTGCCACATGGTAGCTCAATGGTAGCGTTACTGCTTCACAACCAACAGTCCAGGGTTTATGTGCCGCGTGCTCTTTGCATGGAGTTGGAATGTTCTACCCACGGGTGCTCGTGCTTCCTCCCAACAGTCTCAGGATATGCAGGTTTCGTGGCCTATGATATGTGTGTGTTCACCCGACAGTGGGCTGGTGCCCCATCTATGGGCTGTTTCTGCCTTGCACCTGATGCTTGATGCGACCGACTCTAGCTTTCAGCTTGAACAATGGATGGATGATTCGTAAAGTTAGATGTTTTTAGGTAGGACTTAAGTTCTGTCCTTCTTTGTTAAATTATCTCGCTGGTAAGATTCAAGCTTTATTTCTCAATAATGCCCAAGTTGTGCAGTGATAGTGTCTCTACTAATAAACAGTTTATGACCTGTGACCCAAGCATATATTATATTATTAAAGCGTTTGTCAGGCTAAAAGAACACAATTAATATATTTGGCCTTTGAATACATTGTCTCAGCCATCTAAGCTAAAGTTTTATTATGAACATCGCAATCCTGCCAGCGCAACTGACTTTAGTAAACAGATGCATAGAGTAATGGTGCAAGACAATCTAGGAAACCGAGTTGTGCTGTAGCAACAGAGTCTTCAAGTTCTCTCCTTTGCTTGGATTTCCCTTAGTTGGTCTTGTGGTTTCATCTTCATTTCAATAGTAAACTGTTATCTTGCAGATTTAAAGCCCTATCCGACTTAATTTGGGAAGCTCTCCTCCAGTTTGGAAAATGTGCTCATGACATTTTTAAGCTCTTTCTGCACCTCCCTTAGAAGTTGCCCCTGTTGTTGCCGGATGTATCTTCTACTGTTTATAATCATGGGCTTGTTCTTGCTGCCATAGGATGATTTTTTGGTAGCTGTCACATCAACTCTCACAGTTGTTTCTGACCTTCTTGAATGTTTATCTCTATTGCCTAGAACATAACGTTGAACATTTATCAATCTTCTTCCCTCAGCTTGTAGTCCTCTCTGTGGTGTCTGTTCTGCTCTTTTTCCTTCTTTCGCTGGAAACAAACTTCCTCTGCTCACTGCCATCTGTTTGCTACCTTGTCTAAGTCTCTGTTTATGGTCCTCCATTCTCAAGTAGTACAATAGCATCACAAGTGATCTCTGATCATATTGTTTTTCTTCACCTGAAGGTGAAAAATATTAGAGCAGGATGTCAGATCCATCACGGGTGGGTTCCTTTATGTGACCCCCCTTTGGTATTGCTTTTTTTCTCTGTAGTGCTCTTTATTTGCTCCATTTTTGTATTACCCCAGTCCTAAACATAGAGTTTGCTTTCCTGTTTGAGAGTGGCAACTAATTGTACACCCACAGTGAATAAATAGTACAATATAACATTTAAAGACAAACTTTATGATTTACAAAAATAGCAGTGTGTTCAATAAGACGTTCTTCCTGATTAAATGTGCATATTTACCTGGACCCTACAGGGGTTGCACAGGTAGTCCAACTTCTCCAGGATGGCACATCAATACGTGCCATTACCAGAAGGTTTGCTGTGTCTTCCAGCACAGTCTCAAGGGCATGGATGAAATTCCAGGATACGTACAGGCAGTTGCTCTAGGAGACCTGGACAGGGTCGCAAAAGGTCCTTAATCCATCAACAGGACCGGTATCTGCTCCTTTGGGCAAGGAGGAACAGGATGAGCACTGCCAGAGCCCTACAAAATGAACTCCAGCAGGCCACTGGCATGAATGTCTCTGACCAAACAATCAGAAACAGACTTCATGAGGGTGTCCTGAGGGCCCGATGTCCTCCAGTGGGCCGTATGCTCACTGCCCGGCACCATGGAGCTCGATTGGCATTTGCCATAGAATACCAGAATTGGGTCTACCACTGACGAGAGTAGGTTCACCCTGAGCACATGTGACAGACGTGAAAGTGTCTGGAGAAGCCATGGACAATGTTATGCTGCCTGTAACATCATTCAGCATGACCGGTTTGCTGGTGGGTCAGTGATGGTCTGGGGAGACATATTCATGGAGGGACGCACAGACCTCTACAGGGTAGACAACATCACCTTGACTGCCATTAGGTATTGGGCTGTAAACCTTGGACCCATTTTCAGACCCTATGCTGGAGCAGTGGATCTTGGGTTCCTCCTGGTGCATGACAATGCCCAGCCTCATGTGACAAGAGTATGCAGGCAGTTCCTGGAGGATGAAGGAATTGATACCATTGACTGGCCCCCACGGTCTCCTGACCTAAATCCAATAGAACACCTCTGGGACATTATGTTTCGGTCCATTTGACGCCACCAGGTTGCTCAGTGATGCCCAGGTACAGATCTGGGAGGAGATCCCCCAGGAAGCCATCTGTCGTCTCATTAGGAGCATGCCCTGACGTTGTCAGGCATGAATACAAGCACATGGAGGCCATACAAACTACTGAGTACAATTTGGAGTTGCTACAATGAAATTTTGTCAAATGGACTAGCCTGCTGCATCATTTTTTCACTTTGATTTTCGGGGCGTCTTTGAATTCAGCCCTCTGTAGGTGGATAATTTTCATTTTCATCAAACAATGTAGCATCCTTTCATTCCTAACACATTACCGAGTCCATATCATTATAGATATCCAGCATGATTTTTTTCCCCATTGAGATCTGATGTGTTTTCAAAGTGTTCCTTTAATTTTTTTGAGCAGTTTATTTCCACACATACCTTAACATCAATACTGCTATACGAGACGTTCACATTCTGTCACCTCTTTTGTTGACAATTGACTTTGTATTTAGAAAAGCAGAAGCAGATATGCTGTACAAATTATGGCATCAGGTGGAATGATGATTGATGGCTCATGGGCCTACATTTTGCAGATGATATCACCTTGCCAGCTGAATGACCAGAGATGACCAACGAAATGGGCAAGAAGTATGAGTTAAAGGTAAATAGTAATAAAAGGAGAACAATTCTAACTGGAAACTTGGAATATTAGTATTAGCCATCTCTAACTAAGGACTGTGACTTTTAGAGTTCTCTATATTGATAAGGTATTTGCAATTAATAATTTCCAATTTTATTTTGCCAGTGACATGCTTTCTCTTCCATGTACAAATTACAAACGTTTTTAAAAGCAACCAACCCAGCTTCCCTCTTCTTTCATGTATATCTATCCCTGAGGTGATACTGACCAGTGCGGATGACAACAACTGCAAGTATATCTCAACATTTCAAGGGAACTTACTCCCTACTAATCTTAGGTAACAATGAGAAAGCAGCCCTCAGTTTAAATTTATAAAATTCATTCATGTTTAATATGCACTAAGCCGATCATGATTCAAGGAAAAAATGTTCATCGTTCATATATATCTTGTCTACAATGATCTAAAATATCCCCAGTCCAAGATCATTGCTGCTTCATATTGGTTTGCTCATTTTCATTGTCCCATCCTTAATGGGAAAATTGGCAACTGGCATAATTTCAGGACAAATTAAGTGCACTGGGAGCACTTTATTCTACAACAGTAGGGTGAACAGGACTGGGGAAGCGCCTATTAGGATACCAGCTACTCCCCAAACTTGCGTGCATTGTGCCTGTCTTTTTTACTCTACTGTGTATAGTCGCAAAGCCCACGAGTGTGCGAGGTTTTCAATGGGAAAGTAAAAATGTGCTTTACAAATGAAATTGTGCAAATGCTTCATGTTGAGGATTGACCGAACTTGAAAAGTGAAGTTCAATACCAAATTCTAACCATTCATCCAACCCTTATTGAACCCACGTAATCCAACTGAAGATGCAAAAACACTTCTATAGAAAATTTAGTTAAAATGTCACATATAAATAATAAACAGCAGGGGTACTCTGGTATAACAACCCCACTTTGAAAATAACTTTGTGTTTATTATTTCCTCATACAGTAAAGAAAGACAATGAAATGAATATGGGATTAGATTTAAATAAGTTTTGGTTTCTTTCTTGCACCCCGTACTCCGAGCAAACCCTTTTATTCCAAAAAACAGGCTCAGAAAATAATTTGAATGGCTGATCAATATAATATGAGGCCACAGTGAGGAAGCCATAAAGTTTAAACCTGATTTTAAGTATTGTGTCCAGTTCTCATTATTGTACTACCAAGAAGATAGCACCTAACCAGGGCATTTGTGCGGCAGAATTATTACAGCCAGGTTTCTGTTATTGCTATAATATCATAATTATGCTCTGCTATATACATACAACTCCAACTTTGATACTTCTACTATTAAGATAAGACTTTTTTAATGTGTTATTTTACTTTTGAATTTAAAATTTATGCAGAAATCATATTATAATGCATATTTGTTTTTAATACCATTGTTCACCTCTTTAACCTGAAATTGCTGAGTGCTTTGAGTAGTGAGAAAAGCGCTATATAAATGCAAAGAATTATTATTATGATGTTCAGTTCTAAACTTGGCCAGTCCTAAACCCCCTGCCCCCCATGCCCTAGTTTAAATAATCCTTGACTAACCCATTCAAATATCTCCCCAACACATTGGTGTCCCCCTGGTTCCAATGTAACCTGTTGCGGTGGTACAGGTCCCATGTTACAAGAAGTGGGGTCATGGCAGTGCCCATTTCACCAACTCACAAAGTGGTAATGCCCACAGAAAAATAGCAACAAAATGGTGGTGTGTTGACACAGTAAATATAATGATAGAAATAAATGACAGTTAAAATTACAGGCTAACAAGTCTAAAAATGCATAAAATAAATAAAGTAAATTGCTGGAAAGGTAAAAATTAATTAAGATGCTGTAACATTAAATAAAGAGATGTAATTAATTGCCCAGTAGATGTAATCACAATAACTACTAATACTGGATGAAACATTAAAAAATGAAAGAACATAAGACTTCAAATGATAGATACATACAGTTTGGTGGACTGAAAAAGTGAGAAACCATGAAAAGAATTTGAGGGGGTATGTGTATCAAAAATTAAGTATAAAGTAATTGTGGTTTATCTTAATTTACTGTCAGCAGAGTATGAAAGGAATTCGGTTGAATAATGTGATAAGAAAACATACGAGAAGATCCAGTAGCTCACAGAACTGCCGTTAACAGAAATAGCTCAAAGTGATAGTTGTAGTTGACGTTTCTGGTCAGGTGTACACTTTAAAATGAGATACTTACTTGGATGTCTCCCAAACACTTGTGACAGCATTATAAAAGACAATGAATACAACAATGTATATTAAATACAACATTAGATACAGTATCTAAAAAATATACATCAGTTATGCTGGATAGTTTTATGATCTGAAGATAAAAACTGTCATTGAATTTACTGGTGCAAGGGCTGCTGGTCCTGCACTGTTTGCCAGAATGGAGGGGGAGACAAGTGACTGTGCAGATTTGCCAAGGTCTTTTAATACTACTATTAGCTGTTCTAAAATACATGACCTAAACATATGTGCCAGCCATTTTTATATAGGTTTATATGGCCACTAGCTCCACTTGCCTGTCAAAAACAGGTAGTAGAATACATTTAAAAACATTGAATATTTGACATCTCTTTCTCTAAGTGTACCTTCAGCATTCTTTGTACTCATTTCCTCGGTATCCGCATGTGTCTGAACTTCTCTTTCTTGGTGCTTCTTCTCTAAATCATGGTACTATTTAGCCTGCTTCTAAGACTCTGTCGTTTCAAGGCACTTTGCTCCACCTGTATGTTTTTTAACCACCACGAATGGTAGACTGGGCCTGCATTACCCGCTGTGAATACGTCATTTGTATTCTTGAAAATACTTCCTGTCTTTGCCTCACTAGTATTTAGCAACCAAAAATCACCCGGTGTGTTATTCAGTTTGTTGTCAGTGAAATGCTGTATTGTAACTTCTTCTATGTAAAAAAAAAAAAAAACTTTCCATAATGAGGAATTGAAGTAAGGGCAGCACGGTGGCGCAGTGGTAGCGCTGCTGCCTCGCAGTTAGGAGACCCGGGTTTGCTTCCCGGGTCCTCCCTGCGTGGAGTTTGCATGTTCTCCCCGTGTCTGTCTCCGGGTGCTCCGGTTTCCTCCCACAATCCAAAGACATGCAGGTTAGGTGGATTGGCGATTCTTAATTGGCCCTAGTGTGTGCTTGGTGTGTGGGTGTGTTTGTGTGTGTCCTGCGGTGGGTTGGCACCCTGCCCAGGATTGGTTCCTGCCTTGTGCCCTGTGTTGGCTGGGATTGGCTCCAGCAGACCCCCGTGACCCTGTATTCGGATTCAGCGGGTTAGAAAATGGATGGATGGATGGAATTGAAGTATGATGTCATCATCAATACCAGTGAGCTTCCACAGCCAAACTGGGCAATTGGACCATAGCAGTACTGTGCTATGCATAGCTGTGCATATCCACAGTTTGTTAAGGGCAATTTGATGGCACAGTTACATGACAAAGACTTTATGCCACAGACTGTATGGAAATTAATGGTAGTTCTGATGAATGGCATTTTTCAGCACAACAATGCACAGCTACTGAAGGCTGCCACATCCTGGTACGTCTACATTAGATTAATGCTTTCCCTGTCCCTAACACACAATTTCTTTTGCTCTGGTTTTGAAATAATTTCTTATTTATGCATCTTATTTTTTGTATCAATTTTTAGTCAGTCAGTCAGTCAGTCAGTCAGCCATTATTCAACTCGCTATATCCTAATACAGGGTAACGGGGTTCTGCTGGAGCCAATCCCAGGCAGCACAGGGCGCAAGGCTGGAACAAACCCCGGGCAGGGCGCCAGTCCACCACAGGGCACGCACACACACACACACCCACACTAGGGACAATTTAGGATCGCCAATGCACCTAACCTGCATGTCTTTGGACTGTGGGAGGAAACCATAGCACCCGGAGGAAACCCACGCAGACACGGCGAGAACATACAAACTCCACGGAGGGAGGACCTGGGAGGCCACCGTATCCATTTTTATCTAAGCTGAATTTGGTTCAGGAAACACATCATTTTGTGTGTTTGTATATTTATATTTATATATGTATATGGCACATGAAGTCTGTGTAATCGGATGTGTGACAAATAAAAATGACCTGAACATAATTTTCTGTAGTGCTGCTAGATGGCAAGTTTCATACAGATTTAAAGAAGCAGTCACAAAGTGAAGTCCAAACAGAACATTAATCTGAATCTAAAAGTAAAAGTGGATGTTAAGTATTGGAATTACCTTTATCAGATGCAACCACTGCAGGCTTACTTTTGATGCAACATAATGAAAAACAGTTAAAAAATTCCATTCATCCATTCTCAAACACACACGAATAGACACCAGGGCCAACTCTGGTAGCAAATTGAACAGAAGGCAGGATTCACTTAAGTTCATGTGCACACTCACATTAAATGCAGGAGCTCCTCCATTACTTCATTTGCCGTTTCTGCTTTATTTAAGCTGGGGTGACAGGGGAGCAGTTCCTGTAACTACGTCATGGTGAAGACAGCTGGAGCATCCTATGCACAGACTTCACTACATCACCGCTACCTGCAAATGGCATTTAGTGTCTTGTACCAACCTCTCAATTAGACAACAAAAAGCAAAAATCATATGAAGGGAGAACATCAAAACTGCACAGTTTGACATGATACTTTGTTAGCAAATGGCACCCTTTTTCAAACTATCAAAAAATTCCAATCAACATTCTTTGAGATTTATTATATGTTTTAATTAAATAACAGTATGTATATACAGGACATAAATAACAAAGAAATCAGTACCACAAACGCAAAAAAACAAAGAAAATTATAATCTCTGAAAACTGTAGAAATTCATTTTACATAAAGTGCTAAAGAGACAATTATAATCCTGTACTGAGAAACAAAACACTCATCAAAAAATTAAAACCCTCCTTCATGTTACAATCCTCGCCACCTCTGTACACATTATACTGGATTTAATTATTTGACTCCAGTTTTTGATGTGGTTATTCATTATTTACATTAGGTACATTGAAATAAAGTCAGTTGTAACAACAATTTTTTAGTTGCCATCTCATTACCAACCCAATTAAATCTTCCAAAGTCTGATAAACTCGACTGGGGTTGAGATGTTTGTTTCAATCTTGCACCAAACGTAAACACAACTAAACTGTTTTAGTCATAAAAAGAGTCTTCTTAATTTCTCCTTTTCAAATATAACATTTTCAGGATTTTAACACACAAAGATGTTTGTAATGCACTTAACACAGTTCTTCTAAATTCAGTGTTAAGGACATGTTCATCGGAATTTGAATTTCGACTTGTTTCTTTAAATCGTTTTTTAAATAAACACAGAAATGGAAAGGAGTGTGGCACTGTGAAAGATGATCATACTGATTTGTCGAATTATTCATACACACCTTAAATCAAAAAGACTGTCGATTTTATCCCAGTTTTAAATTGAAGGATACTTATTAGACGTAAATGTGTAACATGCGCAACATGGAATCTTCTGTTGAGTACAAAATGTAAAGTGAAGTCTTTGGAAGCTTTAGTTTTAATAAACGTGCTTTAATCCCTATGTTTTTGAAAGATTATAAATTTAGTCCCTAATGACAAACCATAAAGCAACAAATAAATTTAAATAAACCAATATATACTGTACAAAATAAAGGAAGAAATGTAATTTTGCCTTTGGAACATCTTCTGATTGACTTATAATTGTAAAATGTTATTCTATTTGTCTCATTCCAATTATTTTGAAAGGTGAATTATCATAATGATGTAATTTTAGTGACACAGCATGTATTCACCTATGTTTATATCTTTTATTATTTTTGATTATAATACACTTATTCTAAGCCCCTGTGACTTCTACTATGTTAAAGTTTTATGACAGACAAGTTTAAAATAAAACTAAAGTGCTTGTTTCTGTACAATCACAATCCTGTCTTCTGCAGGGCCGACCCTGTTATTTTCTAATTTTAAAATGAACAGATATTTTATGTGGTTCGTTTAAAATGTCTAAGCCTACCATGAACTTAGACAATTAATGACATCTGACATAAGAAAATACGATTGCCTTGTGGAAGCAGTAAACCCTGTCCCTTTGAAACCACGATAAAGCAGACAACAGATAAGATAGCTAGATGAATAACAGTCATGATGGTCACCTATTTATTTTTTTATCAGACATTATTGATGAGGCTTACAATTTAGAAGAAACAAACGTTGCTAATAGGAGCTAAAATGTCCTATGAATTAAAGTTGTTTCAACACATTTTGGAGTGCCCATTTTTTTCCCATTTTTATATTCTAGATACTCTACAGACAGAGCTACAAATCAAAAAGAGCTGTATACAATACTGGTTTGATGCACATACTTGAGAGAACCCACGTACCTCTAGTAGCAGTACAGCTAATGACCCAGATCTGAATTTGGTTCCTTTACCTATGGAACTTCCAGCAGGTGTCCATTTTTTTGCTTTGTTCTTCCTGACTTTTTGTTAGTCAAACCTGCAATATTCAAAGTGGTCGGAAGTGACATTTGTACAGGTCTTATTCTCATAGCTTCAGCAACTGTTAGTGTTAACCCATTTCTGATATTCATCATCAGTAACAGTCCTAAATAAAATAAGCAACGTAAAAGTTTTAGAATGCTGCATATGATGAAGCTACAAAGGCAGAGCTTGATAATAGATGGCGCTTCAGAGTTTGCTCAACAGTGCACCCATGTCAATATACAGTATACTCTGGGGTCCACATAGTTATTATGTTAGACATATTTTAAAATGACACATTTAAATATGTTTTACTACTTTGAAAGGTACAACTTTTACAGTTTTCTTTTCTCCAGTCAACAGTGAAGTACTTTATGTAAACAGTGCAGCTATACAGCAAACCATAGATGCTTACCACTTTTGCATGGCTGTTAAATACAATTATTGTTTCAGATTAAAGAAAAAAAATTAAATAGATTATAGGAACCAGTTCACTTGATTTAGACAAAAATGAACAATTAGACTGAAAGGAAAACCTGAACCTCTAGCAGTCCTTAACATGTGACATTATGCATCTCTATCGATGGCATAATAACAGCGGTAAACCTTTCTATCTCCGTAGCTGCAGATGTTCAGTTAGCAAATTTGTACAGTACATCAAAAATGAACCAAGATACATAATGTGAACCAGATGCAATTTATACCGTAATGTTATGAATTAATATTTTTGAAAAAATAACATATTTGATTGTCAAAATACCACCCAAACAAGGGCAACTGAAATCCATCAGGTTTTAGATTAAATTTCTCATAACAAGGTTAAAGAATTATAATGGCTTTTAATTAAGTGCTTGCTAGATTAATAGTGTTTGAATTCCTACTCCCTGAATTTTATTTTTTTCTGTTTTAGTTTTCTTTACTCCTTTAAATGCAAGGCTGATGTTTTATTTTTAATCTTGACATAATTACATATGTTGCTTTTGTGAAGTGTTCAAATTGAAGAATATGCACAGGCCCTTTACCAGAATCCTTAGCATTCCTACATTCAAATAACCTGAAAATGTTAAGCATCATGACGAGTAAACAAACAAAAACACATCACTTTTAATTAATAGTACTTTTTGTTTATATGTTTCTACTTTTTAATATTATTTGCAGTCTCCACTTGATGCCACCCTTCTCTTCTCCTTTTGTCCCAAACATGCTATTTATGGTAAGTTAATGACCTCCAAGTAAACTGGAGAGAAAACCAGAGGATTTGGCCTTTTTGTTGTCTTCCTCACTCTTTTTTTGTCCCTGAGTTAGTCCCATATCACTCTCAGCCTGCTCAAGCTCAGACTGGTCGAGCAGTTCAAAGTCATCTGCATCTTCTGAATCAGAATCATCCCCAAACAAGTCACCTGGGTGAGGAGGACGGGAAGGCTGCTCAGACTGAAGACCCTGGAGCTGTTCATTTATAGCAGCAGTTACTGCAGTGACAATGACTTTCTCTGCCATGGTGCTCACTAGGTCAACGGTGTGCCCGCCAGTAAGAGATAATGAAAACTGCTCTTTTATTGTACTCGACAACTGCTGCCTATAATTCACTGGCTGGACAGGTGAAGCTGGAAAGCCTATGCTCAATTCATCATCATCCCCATTTGTTCCTGCACCATTTTCCAGAGATGGGAATTCAGAAAGTCCACAAGTAAAAACTTCATCAGTATCACTTGGACGGTCAAGATCTGCATACCAAAAACAAATAAAAAAAAGATATTGAGGATGCCAAATAAATCGTAAATTCTAACGAAACAAGAAAACAGATTTATCCCAAAAACTCACCATCTGAGTTTTCAGTCTGTGGCGTATGTCCCTCTGAGAGGTTAAATGTTCCATTATCTGTCCAAGAAGGTTCTGATACTTCTGTGTCAGATACAGAGAGCTCCTTACCAGAGGTCAGTGGGTTTAGCTACAAAAGAAAACCAAAGAAAAGATAAATTATGATATATGGTAATTGCTCATTCAAAAAAGACATGTAAAAATCTGTTTCTGGATATCTATATATATAAAAGCCAAATACCACTGACTCACTCATCATAAAATCTCCTGATCTCCTGAACCATGAGGACTTGAGACTTGAAATTTGGAATGTAGGTTACCTTGGCCCTTAGGTGCTCGCTAAGAAATGGTTTTAAAAATTTCATGGTCCAAGTGCAAAATTTCCTTTAGTTTTTTTAGACCCGTTTGTATGTCTATCCGCTTTTTACAAGAGAACTACTTAACTTTAGATCGGGTTTTTTTCTACCATTTCCTTGAACATTCCTTTGATTGTGCAATTTTCTCATCGCACTAAGTATCATAGTTTGCTTGTGGTACCGATTTATTAGCGTGAATCCGAGAGAGACTCATCGGGCTATGGCAGGGGTCCTCAATCCCAGTCCTGGAGAGCCGCAGTGGCTGCAGGTTTTTGTTCTGACCTGGTTGCTTAATTAGAAAGCAATTCTTGCCAATAAAGCACTAACAAGCTATGAAATTAAATTAACTCTGCTATGTCAGGTCATTCTCATATACTAGATTTTCTTTCCCTTTCTATCATGCAAATGATTTGAAGGCTAAAATGGACGAGTAATTCTCAGTCCTTCACTTTTTTCTCTTCATTTTTCTTCCATGTATTTAATTAAACCCAATAGTGCAGATAAATACACACAGGTGTAAATGTAAATAAGCTAAATGGAGAAATGCTGCTCACTCTTGTCATTTGCATGTTATTGATAATAAGGAGCAATTAAAATAGCTGTTTAAGACAAAATTAAGCAATAAGGGCTCAAAATCACTAAAGTGAAGCAGAAGTGTTACTTTAGCAATAAGTGCTTTTTATTAAGCAACTGGGTTGGAGCAAAAACCTGCCGCCACTGTGGCTCTCCAGGACCGTGATTGAGGGCCCTCCTCACTCACACGTCTGCCTCAGGGCGTAACCTTAACTCCGCTTAGTTAGCGAACAATAGAACTACTTAAAGGATCTTTTTTTTTTTATATAATTTGCTCGAACATTCCAGTTGCTTTTGCGACTTATTTTATTGCGCTAAAAATCATAGTTCGCTTGCAGGAGCAATATATTCACGCTAATCCAAGACAGAGGCTGCAGGCCGAGGGGAGGGGGAAGAGTGACATCAGGAGTAGACAGCTGGGCCGGGCCCTCCTCACTATCCTGCTTCACTAATATGCGGGGGAAGCCGCAGGGCATGGCTAGTATTAAATAAAATAAACCTTTCCATGGGGGAAGAGTTATTTTCAGAACTATTTTGGATTGCTCCATCTGATAAAATTTTCAATTTTTTAGTCTTTCCTACATATACTGTGGGCATGCATGCATATGGACAATCTTGTGATACAGTCTCAATATCACGTTTGAGTCTTCAACAGGCATTTTAGGCATTCCTCAACATGATTCGACAGCTTTTGGAGTGATATCTGTTTCTATGTGTATATCTGTGTCAATGATGTAAAGCAGCAAATTGTTTTAAATTTCATTACTGGACTTGAGTAGATTATGTAGGGAAGTGTATTTGTCATTTTTAAATGCAAATACTTTTATTCTTTAAACAGTATATTATTAAGTAATGATTCTACCTTGTTACATTTTAAGAAGGGTCATTACAAAGTACAATTGATTGGCTATATTCAAAATCATGAGTTCAAAGTGGCCATTAAAAATAAAACTGAATGCAATATATTTTAGGGGTGTACATAGACTGCAAGGTATTTTAATAAATGACGTAATGGCCATGCACTTCCCTGTGACTCCTTATGCGGATGCATCTTAGTATATCACAGCATAATGGCACATTGTATTGGCCAAGAACTGAGTATGTGCTGCAGAAGGTCCTGCCTTAAATTTAGCTTGCAGTGACTTTACGTTTCTGCTGCACGTAGAGACACCTGTGTGATGAAAGATGCAGCAAGAAATTCTCAATGTAGTGGTAGCAGCAGCACTCTTTATAAAAAAAGGAGATGGTACTATATAGCCCTGGTCACATTTGAAGGACAGTTGAGTCTCAAGGACCAAAGAAAAAACAGCTTTGTTATAAGGTTTATACTGTATCCCAAAATCTGTCGAATTACCTGCAAAAATCTGAAAACCAGTTACTGTTGTAACTGTAGCAGTGCTCAGCTGTCCAAATGGATAAGCTAGGAAATGAGACTCCATCATTTTTAAATCGATGTTCCCCTTCAGTGTGTAACACATACTGTACATAAGGTGCATTTAGCGTACAGTATATAATGTTTCCTAATTGTACGTAGTGTATATTGGTACGTTTGTAGTAATTTTCTGTATAAGAATATGGGTGCATGCAAAGCTTTTGGCTTCACCATTTGAGCAAGACTACAGTAAAAAGCTCCATACTGAGAACTGCAAAAGTTCATAGCTCCTGTCATTTGTGCTCATGTGACTCCTAAGAATTGCATGCATAAACGGCTACATCCTGTTAGCAAAAAAAAAACAAAGCAAATAAACTCCTGTGGTGCTATATTGACAATTCAAATAACCCTCAGATGACGCAGTGCTTTATTTGTCTAACCACATATCTCCCGGTAACTCCTGAACTACCTGCTTATGCGTGATTTTTTTTTTCTTTTGAAAACACCAAATATTTGGAGGAGGATGGCAAAATCACAAGAATTTTACTTAAGCTTGTTTACCAGGGTTCTGTTTTGTTATTTAGAGATACTTAAATGTGTTTCTCTATGTTGCTGTGCAGAATGTACTTACCTATTGTAGGCATAAGTAAAAAACCTTTTGTTGTGTGGATGTCAGTACCATTTTTACTTCTTACGTCTGCCACTGCATTTTATTTGCAAAGCTTTTATTTTTTCTCTCCACAGACATCTTTGGTTTCTCAAATTATACTTTATAATGATATCTATTTTTACTGTTTGTTCACCATGCATTTGTTGTCTTCTTTTTCATTTTTTAATATTTCAAATGTTTGGGTTGCCTCAGTGATGTTCACTATTAGTGTAATAGGCTGTGGTGAGTGTTGCCATCACTAATCTAAATAATATTGCTGTTTTATTATTTTTTTCAGATTTTTAATGTTATAGTGCCTGTATAGTAATAAAATTTTGACTTGTTTTCATACATTTAAGTCTAACTTCAGGGAGGAAGACTATGAGGCACTTTGCAGTTGATGAAGTGCCCATTTTGCTAGATAAGAATTACAGTTTGAATCCAATGAGCCTGTTGTGCTATTTGGATTTTGGTTTGAAAATAAAAAAGCGTTGTTATGTTGAAATGCATTAGAAAGCTGCAAACAAAGAGATGACGCTGGACTCTTCTGTCAGATTTGTTCTGAGAATTACTCCAGTAAGGGGGACCATCACTTTTAATCACCAACTCAGTTTATAGAAATGCAGCATCAGACCTACAGAAAACCTGCAACATGCTTCACGGTTGCCTACAAACACCTATTCATGTATTGTCCTCTAGCCCTACGGTGGACAAACTGTCTATTGTTAGAGCTGAAAAGTTTTAATTTTAACTTATCAGTGTGAAACACCTGCTTTCATTTATCTGCACACTAGCCCTTTGTGTTTTTCTGCATAGTTGGTAAGACTTCTCTGGACTGTAGTCAGGTGTACCAGGATCCCAGTTGTTTGTGCCAGTTCTAAGCTCAGATAAGCAGTGCAAGACATCTTCCAATTTCAAAGAAAGGTTAGCTTGATGCATTTCTATTTGGTTTCCGTGGCCAACCACAGCATTTCTGGTCCTCAACCTTGGCAATTTATTTGTGCATCTGGAGAAGAGCTTGGACAGCACATCTGGAAACACCTGTCTGCTGTGAAATTTCTGGGAAATTTGGGAAAGACCTTAATGATGCAGGTTGACTACCTTGTGTCTTGTCACTATGTTCATTTTTGCCAAGGTGTAAGATCTACAAGTTAAACCGCCACATCTACTGCAACCTCACCCTTTTAGTTTAGTTGTCCCTGGCCCAGTTGATTCCCTCTACACAGCTGTTTTATTTAATCACATTCTTTTTTATTGCGACACGACAGACAGGTCACGTCGACTTGTGATGACACTCCACTTCCAGTATAAATATGGCCACAGCTACATTCAAACTATCTTTCAGTGGATAAAACAAACAGATCTATAGCATCAGTTAGTTTCTGTTTCCAGGTAGGTCAAGTGCTAGATTTGTTTCGGTTTTGATCTCTTTTTTGACCCTGAGTTTGATGTTTGATTTTTGATTTATCCCAGTGCTTTGTTCACTCACTATCTCTGGTTTTGACCTTTTTTTTTTTAATTCTGGCACTGACTGTGACTCTGGCTTATGCTATCATATCTTGATCTTTTCCCATCTCACAATAATTCCCAGAGAAACTGTCTCATCATACCTTAAGGTCAATGCTAAAGTTACTTGTCTTATAAACATTTTACTGCTAGTTTTTCTTTGCAATTTATTTTTCTTCTTATTCACCCATTGGTGAGTTCTCCTTAAGTTCTCACTGCTTCTGATTTTCTGAATGAACCTGCATTGCATGTAAAAAAATGCTTTTTAAGCCAGCTCCACAGATCCTTGACTGCCTCCACACAAAAGTTTGTCCAACTTACATAATCTAACACTACAGTGATTAAGTTACATCAGGGAAAGCAAACTGCACTGTGATGTGAATTTGATATAAATTATTATTTCAATACTGCATGATAGGCACCTTTTTGAATGTAATCTCTTTCATTGAATTGTTTGCCTAGTTAGATTAATAGTAGACTTTCACTCTCACCTGACTTTGTCCAGACAAACTGGATAAGTAAAGTAAATGGGCAGAATAACATGATATGGCTAGATACAGCCTTCATTTCAAGTGAATTGGAAAATGAATTTCCAGCAACGACAGAAAAAACAGAAACTGTGTGTGGTTTTATGTGTCTTTTAACATCAGTTTACTTTGATGACAGTCAGATCATTCTTTTTGTGTATGAACTCTTGCCTGCTGTCAGCACAACTCCACGCCACCTGACAGAGCTTTTCTTAAGATAAAAATATGAAAGGTCAAAAAGATGGTTGTCTCACCATGTACTGAAACAAAGATTCTATTTCTTTATGAATATAATAAATGAGAGCTTGTACGTTGCAATAAATTAGTAGCACTTGAAAACAACTCACGATTTCAAACAAAAATGAAATGTGCATAAAGGTTAAGACAAATATTATCATCTTGGCAAACTGCTCATGTCCCAAATCATCATGTTTTTAATATGTAACATTAAAAAGAAAAGAAACCTGCTTGGAAGAGGTCAGCAAATGCACAGCTACATGCAGCAAAGACGCTGTTTATCAGTAGTTCAGCCTGTCAAAAAGATTTTTACCCAAAGACCACACCTGGAAATGGACTGTATTTCTGCTT
Organism: Polypterus senegalus; assembly: GCF_016835505.1. Classification (NCBI taxonomy): domain Eukaryota; kingdom Metazoa; phylum Chordata; class Cladistia; order Polypteriformes; family Polypteridae; genus Polypterus; species Polypterus senegalus. The sequence goes on from NC_053158.1 coordinate 81,788,601, forward strand.
TTTATGTTGCTACTTTGGAGTTTATTATTGTATGTAGAGACATTGTCGAAGAAAGCATTATTCTATAAACAGAGTATTAATTCTTGTATTTTTACTAAAGCTACTTAATAAGCTGTCTTTATTTCCAACTAAATATAAGTTTAGTGGGTTTTCCTCACAATCTTTTAAAACACTAAGACATCAACCAAATGAACTGCTTAAAGTACACGGAGAGCATCCTGAAAATCAACACGTTAGTCTTGTTCCTGTGCACCCCGTGCAGCTCTTGATGTCTCCATTCTATTTGTACCTGGCAGCCTGTTCTTGCCATTAATGACTTAATCACATGGCTTGATTATTTTCCCACTCTGTCACATTAAAAACTGCTATCAGTGTATATTGTACTTTTCTTGACGAAATTCTGAAACTGTTTTATGGACCAAAATTGATCAACACAGTAAGAACATGTTAATCTCGACAAAGAAGACATTCTAAATGGAAAATGAAGCAGAGCCCAAGTGCTATAAAACAGTAATGTTATCTGCTGTCCTTGGGCCAAACCATCTAACCAGGATGCAAGTGACATTAGCAGTAGTGACCGATCTCAAATTATAATATGGTCTGGAAAGAAAAGAAACAGCCCCCTGCAGTTTTCAAAATGAAGCTTGAGAAATGCCAAGACATAAAATTCATAAATAATCAGTAATATAAATAATACACCTGAGCTAGAAAAAAATAATAATAAAAATATTTTTTAAATTAAGAATTAAGATGAAAACAAACCATTGGACAAAATGCAGATATATCTGCTTCACTGTTGTCATCGATGAAACCCAAATGTTGCTTTTCTGAAAGGCAAGTAACAAAGAACACATTACAAGTTTTATTTAAAAAAATCCCAAATTAAATGATTCCTCAAGGAGACAAAGTCTAAATCCACTCAGCTTTTTTAATATTACAGGTGAATTACCAAATACTCAGTCAACACAACCTGTAAGCACTGTAGTAGTATAAAAACATGCCAACTCATAACATGACAGTAATAAAAAACTGGAAAGAAAATCACTAGTGTTAAAATAACACTTAAAGTGTCGATATAAGTTTATATGATCGTTACTGTCACATATAGAAAGCTGACTGAAATTATTACTTGCATCTGCTAATCAACACGTTGCCAATTCTTGGCACTATGCTAGAAATCTCCTCCTATAAATACACTTTTAATGGGCACCTTAATGCTGTATAGTTAACTTAATAGCGCGGTTGCTCCTGTAATTTATTTACCCTTCTTAATAATTAATCTAATGCTATATGAAATTGAAAATATTTTCCTTTACCTAAACACTGGCACAAATTCATATTGTTTTTGAGATCTGTTTGCCTGTAGCTGATTATTTTCAAAAGGCTCAACTGACAAAGGTTTATGTATGAATAACAAGGACTTTTCACATCAATGGTTCCTAGTCACAAAATTCACTATTTCATAGGGATGTTTGTAGACAAAGTCTGTCTCAAGCAGGACTGACTGAAAGCACAGAAGCCATCACAGCAACATGAAAAACTGATTTCTTAGCACTGAAAATAAAAAGTTATATTTGCTCTGAACTGTACATTCTCAAACCCACTTAATCAAATTCATAAGGGAGCTTATGTGCAAACTGGAGTTTATCCCAGCAGCACTGCATGCAAGGCCAGAGATTTTGATAAACAAAACATTATATATTCCACAAAATATCTGTCAACTACCTATGTAGAGTAAGTGGAACAGAAACCAAGGAGGGAGGTCCAGGCTTTTGCTAAGGCTTTGTAGCAAATGTTTGAATTGTCACTAACGTTACACATTACATAACATCATAACACATTATTTTAACATGGCTGTCTCATAGCTTCATTTTAGTTTAATCCTGATACTCTGTATATGCATTTAATTATAATTATCATTCATGGTGGCTCTGAAATCCATACTAACCCCTACTTTCTCTGCTGTTCTTTTTTCCGTTTTTTATGTGGTGACGATCTGCACCACAACCACCTAATCAAAGCACCGTGATGTCCCTACATTAATGGACTAAAGGCCAGAAGTTCACATGACTGTCATCATCAAGTTCTTCCATTTGAACCCTGAATACCATGAGGAATGAAGAGGGCGCTGAGTGGTCTTTTGGCCTCGGACCCCCTGCAGATTACATTTTTTTTCTCCAGCGTCTGGAATATTTTTTTTTGTTTGTTTTTTCAGTCCTCCCTGGCCATCATACCTTACTTTTATTCTATGTCAATTAGTATTGCCTAATTTTATTTTTTATATTTTGCCTTTTTTCTCGTCACCCTGTAAAGCACTTTGAGCTACATTATTTGTATGAAAATGTGCTATATAAATAAATATTGTTATTGTTGTTAACATTAATGGGCTATTATTTAAAACATCAACAACAAGAGTTCTGTAAATCGGTGAGGATTTTTTCTTTAACCTCCTGAGGTAGTTCGTTGTGTGGTGGGTGTGGCAACGCCCTGTATCAGAGCATACTCCCTCTGCTTGGTGTTAATCCCGACTGTGGCTGTGGCTCAGAACTCTATGTTATTATGGTTAACACAGTACAGTAATCCCTCGCTATATCGCGCTTCGACTTTCGCGGCTTCACTCTATCGCAGATTTTAAATGTAAGCACATCTAAATTTATATCACAGATTTTTCGCTGGTTCGCCGCTTTCTGCGGACAATGGGTCTTTTAATTTAGGTTACGTGCTTCCTCAGTTTGATTGCCCAGTTGATTTCATACAAGGGATGCTATTGGCGGATGGCTTAGAAGCTACCCAATCAGAGCATGTATTACATATTAACTAAAACTCCTCAATGCTATAAGATATGCTTCCCGCGCGGTGCTTGTTTGCTTCTCTCTATCTTTCTCACACTCTCTGCCTGACGGAGGGGGTGTGAGCAGAGGGGCTGTTTGCACAGAGGACACGGAGGCTCCTCTACAAAATGCCGCTTTATCGCGGTGCTTCTGTATACTTAAAAGCACGTATTGATTTTTTGATTGTTTGCTTTTCTTTGCGCTCTCTCTGACATTCTCTGCTCCTGACGGCGCTCCTTTATGACGGCGCTCCTTTGAAGATAAGATATGTTTGCTTTCTTTTAATTGTGAGAAAGAACTGTCATCTCTGTCTTGTCATGGAGCACAGTTTAAACGTTTGACTAAAGGGTGTTATTTCATGTCTAGAGGGCTCTAATAATGTTAACAGGGTAGGAGAGTTTATAAGGGCTTAAAATATATAAAAATAACCATACAAACATATGGTTTCCACTTCGCGGATTTTCACCTATCGCGGGGAGGTCTGGAACGCAACCCCCACGATCGAGGAGGGATTACTTTAATAGATTTGTAATAAGATCTGCTTTACAATGTTAAGCACAAGCAACCCTCAGCATAGTATTCTGCTACCATCTAGTGGACGAAAGATCATTAAGCTGCAAAAATTTATAGTTCTAAATGTTCTGCCATTTTATGGTAATTCATCAATATTCATAAGCAGGACTAAATCTTCAGTTAAAAACATTAAGGCAAACAAAAAGCTGTAAAGCCTGTTTTAGAACAAACTGAAACTGAACCATTGCTCGAATTAACTAATGTTGATGACAATGTGAACTGGTCATCAGACATCGACATGGATAGTAAAACTGATGCATAGAGCATCATACAAACAAACCTCCATGATATGCTTGGTGACGCTTCACTGTAGTGCTAAAGTAGCAGCATGGCCAAACACTTACAATCCAGTACAAGGACAAGCAAGATGGAAGCCCCCTATGCAACTGTCAAGGTCTATGTCAGGAGAAATATGGAAGTCACTAAACCTTGCAGTGGTAGCCTACAATAACACAACGGGCTTGCATATCATGTGGTTCAGGCACTTGACCCATTTTTGGTTTGTTCTTCCAGGAGTAAACACAATAGTAAGGAGGCTAAAAACAAAAATCACACTAAACAAAAGATTCAGCTAATCAGAAGCTTCTGATTGACTGAAAACACAATCTAATGCCAGTCATCTGACTTAGGAGATGTAGTAGCTGTGGTATTAATAGTGGACATAATCACTGCTTGCCATTAACACTAGAATTACCAGAGCCTACAAAACAACTCGTAAATCCGTCCCACCTTAAATCGCTTCTTAAAATCGTTCACAGCTCTCCACCAGCATCTTTTGTACTCTAAATGTGCTGATAAAAGAAAAGCTGCAAGCAGCTGGCTATTTCATCCCCCCACCGACTTAGAATGTGCACAAACTTCTCCCAGCTCAAGCCTTGATTGATTTTCTGGGAGTGAAGTGGAGTTTTAGAGTGGAAATAATAGATTGTTGTTTGGAACACACGCATTTCATGTCAGTTCCGTTTCTACAGTAATCTTTGTAAACACATTGTTAAAACAGAAACATTTTTTATATTCTACTAGTAGATGACAAAATGTAGGCATAAACTATATAATGTATGAACAAAAGATAAAAATCTAACACAACAATTGTGCTTCTATTCAAAAATATAACTGCAGAAATAAAAAGCCCCCTTAACATGCGACATTGACAGCTGTTTATTATGACTGCCTCTGTGGCGCAATAGAATCAGCTGCCGACTGGGAATCAAAAGGTCGTGAGTTCGATCCTGCACCACTCCGTTTTGAGAAGTAAACTGTTCTTAGTCTTACTATTTTAGAATAAAAGCATACATTTGATTTCAGTCTGTAACAGCCGGTATAATTTATGATACTTGTAAAGGTTAGCTTTGGTTGTTTTTTTAGTCAGTTTTATTATCTCAGCCGCGTTCACGAGCCCAAACACACCCCACCCCCACATCTGACACTGCTGTTTTCACATAGACGCGCTGTAACAGAGGTAAACTCAGCTCCCTTCTACATCGGAGCAAGAATTCATATACCATTGCTTGCATACTAAAGTGTCTGCATGCACTTTTTGTGGCATTACAGATATATTTTTTGAGCATGTCCGTGCCAAAAATATAACATTCAACATTTTGATGATCCAAATCATTTAAATACCAGTAATGGCACACTGCACAATAACGTGTAGTGAATACACTTAACTTGAGTTTTCGTAGTTTTCAGACTCTTTCTCTGTACATTTAGCAATCATTTGCTCAGAGGTTGATGCGCTTGTTGCTTCCTGAGCAGCTCTTCTTTTTTCTATCCTATCAGCCCGCTTCTTCTCTTCTTTCATCTGCATCTTTTTGCGTTAAAAGTCAGCGTTTGTGTTGCAATTACTTAGTACGCTTTTCTTAATTTTTCACTTAAGTTGACACTTAAGTGTTCAATCTGCCTCAAGAAAGATTTAAGATATGAAAAGGTAGGCGAAGTGACGGTGAAGGTGGTAGAGATGAGAACGGTGCTCGGATGCATGTGCCACACAGCCGTCCTGCTGGCAACTGCTGAGAGTTGATTCTCCAATAAAATAAAATAAAAATAAAAAGAGTAATAACCTTGGAGGTCAATCTTCACCCTGACAGCAGATAGTAGATGTTACGTAGTATATGTGTACTAAATTTCAGGTCAATAGTTCAAACGGTTTGCAAGCTACAGCTGATTTAAAATCCTGGACAGACAAACGGACAGCCACGGTACTGTATTATATATAAAGATGTACTGAATTTGTAATCATTTTCACAGTTTTCCATGACCTAACAATCCTGCAAGTTTTGAAACATTATCAGACATTTTTTCCCAGGGCTGCAATTTTAATGGCCAGAAGTGTACTTTATTTGTCAAAATGTCATATGAAATTCATAATAAATCTAATTCTACCAAGTTTGCACATTTTCATTCACATAGGTTTTGTGTTGTATAAGTATATTACATATACATTAAGATCTGGCATAACATAGAGATCATAACATATTTTAAAATAATATTTTTGTGTGTCCCTTAGGAGTGCTGTGTTTGTGTAATTAGCACTGTTGCCTTTGAGCCACGAGACACTGGAGTTTGCATTTTCGCTGGGTATCTCTATGGGGTTTCATGGAGGTATTCCAATTTTCCTACTACAACTAAGAGATGTGTTTACTATGGAGATTGGTAAATCTAAACTGGCTCAGTGTGAGCCAACGTGTAAGTTTGTGTGCTATGAACTAACAGATCTTGAACCAATAAGGAGACGGTGAAAACCACTATGCTACCATGCCATCCATTACATAAACACAGACAGCTTCTTTTTTAATAGCTAATATAAGTATTGGCATGGATGGTTTTTATCCTTCAGCAAATGTTCAGATGACGATTATGTATTGTTAATGTACGCATTTTCATGTGGCAAAAAATCAGCTGTTAAGATACTATGTAAAAGAAGCTTCATAAAGTAATTGGTCTAGAAATATGTTGTTCTAAAGTAAATATAATTCTGCTATGCCTTGGGTGCATTTGTGATAATAACAGGTGGCAAAGGATGGTGGTGGTGTTGCCTAACAGCTTCACAGTACTGAGCGTGAAGCTCATGTGTATTGCTGTAGCCTAACACCACAAAGCATCTAAATCTGCAGATTTGCAATGTGGTGAACTTGTGATGGTCAGCCACAAATCCGTCATATCTGCCTCAGGAACAGACTCCTTACAGCAGGAGTTAAGAGAAGAACTCCTTGTGTCGGCTGCACAGAGACACACACCCCTGGTCAGTGTCAGTCCTGTTTTTTCTGAGAACTCCAGATTTTCTCCGACTTCCCAAAGATGTGCATGTTAGGTTGCCTGGTGCTTTTTAAACAGAGCAACAGAAAAAGTAACAGAATAACAGAAAAATACAAAAGAGTAAAACTTGCACATCTGCCATAAGGCATTATTCTACAAACTGTATTTGTTTGTTTACATATCATGTAATGAATGTGACTTTGATTACATAGAAAAATATTTAAGCTTTTTAAAATTTCACCTTGTGTTTTTGATGACTTCTGGAAAATACCAAAATCCAATTTCTGTATAATTGGTTCCATTTTACTATGCAAGGCTCGAGAAAATTCTTGAGAAGATATGATTGGCCATAAAAAGGCACAGAGCACTGTTAAAAAAAACAAACACACACACATAAAGGCAAAGAATAGGAAATGAATGATACTCTTTTCAAGACCATTACTGGTTTGGTTTTTAATGAAGACACATTTTTCTGCTATATTATGAGATAATAAAAAGTGTCACAATGAAACATTTGCCATTTTGGGAGACTTGCTCCTGTAAAGTTGTACATCAATAACCTCAATGTTACTTACTTTTAGTGAAGCACAACAAATCATTTAACCAAAGTAAATTAAAAATGGTTTTAGTTTTTGACCCATGACTGATTAAAGCATATCTGGCAAACTTCCTCAGATTTACTGATAAAGATAAGCAGGTATGAGAAATCAATTGTTTAATGTTTACTTACAGTGTTTTTTCATATTTACTTTATGATTAAAAACAGACTTATTCTACCATGTTTCCCCGAAAATAAGACCTACTCTGAAAATAAGCCCTAGCATGATTTTCAGGCTGCTCTGTAATATACGCCCTACCCCAAATATAAACCCTAGTCAAGATCATCAGCTGAAAAGTAAGGCGCCTAAGGCCAGGTTTATACTTCACACGATGCAACGCGTGTGCCCGAAACATCCATTAAATTCCGAAGACACCTTGCCATAATATCTCTAAAAAGGATGTTTAATGATTACATCCATCAATTCGGGGATGTGCCTATTCCAGCAAGCATCGGCACAAGACAGAAACAAAATCCCTAAACGGGCCATCAGCTCATTGTAAAGTGAACACAAGCACACACATACACTAATGGCATTGTAGCTTCACCAAATCCCCAAACCTTAATGTCTTTGAATGGAAAACTGAGCTCACTGTGGAAACCAACCAGGGAAACATGCAAACTCCAGGCAGGGATCACAGGGGACGTGACTCCTTGCGAGACAGCAGCGCTACCACTCTGCCACGATGCCACCCCATACTGTATGTGTTAACTATTAAAAGTATTCATTATTTAAACAAAGTTAACGATTTAGGCCTATCTGTAAAATGTAACATACATATTTTAATGCATTTCATCATGAAAGTGATATCAAGTATAAATCTAAGAATTCTAAATGTGCAGAGAGCTGGAATATTATACATTTAATGTGTTCTGTGTGGCGATGCTGCTTGACGCTGCTGTCAGGTCAGGAGGGAGCCCCCGAAGTATGTAGCGAATTAACAACTGGGTCAGTTTTAAGATGGCATTTATGACGGTCTGCCTTAATGATAAAGTAAACTATGAGGTTAAAGTGGACATTTCAAGTTTAAAGCTGAAATTTCCACTTTAATAACAAAATAGACATTTTCATTATGTTCTTTTTTTTCTGTGGCTCAAATATGCCGCTATACATTCTGATTATATTGTGAAGGTGCAAAAAAAAAAAAAGACGGCACAGAAGATGGTATGTGAGACTTTTAATATATATATTGTGTCATTACTTTGGGGAATATGCCACACTTGAATATCAAAGCAACACGAATAAATTTGTATGTCGCCATTTTGCTTCACCATGTCAAACCATTCACAAAACATTGAAGCAAGCACATCGATCCTGGAGGATCCTAAAGGCGGCTGGAGTAGCAAGAAATTCAGGCTGGAATTCAGGGTTTGAATATGGAGAGTTATGACAATATTCCAGAAGAAGATGACATGACTGTATTTGGATAAATGTATATTGTTGTACGTGAATAAATATAAGATATCCCCTGAAAATAAGCCCTAGTGCATCTTTTGGAGCAAAAATGAATATAAGACCCTGTCTTATTTTCGGGGAAACACGGTAAGAAATGACTGACATTTACTCAATGTTTTCAAAAATTAGACTACTATTGTATAATAAGAGTTTTCTCAACTTCAATATTTATCTCTCTAGTGTCCAGCATAATGCAGTATTCCACATACAGTACCTAAATCAATATCAAAATGTAACACTTAATTATACTGGTAAATATAGTCAAGGAGCACTGGTTAAGTGTACACTGGCATGCACAGCTGTCCCCATGGTATGCTCTTATTCTGTTTTATCTTGAACATAGAGGATCATTGAACACCAGATACTGTACCTCCAAGGGTCTTTCAATTTTGTGAACAAAAACTGTACCAGAAATATTAAACCTTTATCACTGTTTCAGCCAGGGCAAAAACTTGTTCACTTCCATAAGCAATGATAATATACATTTACTTTAGTGTACAGTGGTGCACAATAATACTTTAGTGTACTTTACACTTGTACTTGTGGTGTACACTTACTCTTGTACTTTAGTATATCCATATCATAGTGTACAATACTGTATATGATCCAAAGTGGTCAGTGAGCTTCATTAAGCAATACTATCACATATGCGAATTCACATTCACATCAGGGACCTTTAAAAACACTGAAAAGATTGCTACTCACATGCAACATATGAAATGATGATGCCAGGAATGTAACGGCCAAGGATGGCACAAAATGTGCACAAGCTACAGACAAGTAGGCAAAACTGAAAGAGATGAATGAGAAAGCCAGTCAGAAAAAAGAGAGCTACAAACGTAAACATGCTACAACTAAGAACTTTACAACGACCAACGCCATTCAGAAATTAAACATATTTTGAGCATAAATTGGAATGGTGCATTGTTTACAAGGCCCCAGTTCAAAGCCAGAGACGTAAAGAAATTTAATCTTCTGTTTTTTGCAATAGTTTTGAGGATAAAATACTGTACTCATGGTAATAAAATAGTTTTAGTCTACCGGATATGTACAAAACACTCCAGAACACAAAAAAATGCATAATTAGGCCAAAAATATATAGTAATACATACAAAAACTGTTAATTTTTACAAAGGCACCACTTCATTCAATTGAGCCTAGAAGTCCCAATTTAGCATATCTTACCGAAAATGACATATTTACAAAAAACTATGAACACCTAAAATTTGATACAAATTCACTTAAATTAACGTCAGTCGTAAAAATGTACCATTTTTGGTCAAAATTTTTGTGATACACGGCCTGTCAACCATACGTACATATTTGAGAGAAGTGGAGTTGGCTCCCTTTTTTGCACAAAGACCACTTCTGATTCACAGCATGAATAATTGCTATATTTTGTAACTATCTACTATTGGAACTCATTGGCCGGAACAAATGAAAAATATATTTGTTGCAGTGTGGTGCTGTTAGAATAAAATAAGTCTATTAGGATTAGTTTAAACTTGGTAGATATACGTGCAAAGAACTCTGTGTTAATGGTGATTTGTGATGTACAGAATTGATATTTGCATGAGATATTCTTAAAATGTTTTAATCTTAAAGAGGGATTTTCCAATATATGTTGTAGTAAGGAGGAGAAGCAGAAAATATCAGCTTATCAGTATTCTATTTTTTTTTTTTGCAGGGAAAATTACACACAAACACTATAAATCTAAACCATCGTAAACAAAAATATTTCCAGAAAGAAATGTTTGTGAATCAACAGCTTCTCTCAACCATGAAGTGGAATACAACTTCAGCATTCCCTTTCCTGAACCTAGGAATGTTATTAAAAAGTTATGCAAAGATTTCTCATTTTGAATTACCAGCTCACATACTAATGACGCATTTTCTGCGAGTGTGGACAGCACACTTTCATGATTTAGCAGTACAAGGATTTATATTCAGTAGTAGAATCTCTCAAAGACACTCTAGTACTAAAGGTGCCTATTGTCAAATAACATGGAACCTCCAAAATGAAATGATCAAGTAGGTAAACATTTACCATCAAATTCATTTTCTTATAAATGTGTAAACTGTTTTGATACAGATACTTTTGATGGATAACAACAGTGTACTAAATTGATTATAAAAATAATCTTCACAATTTGTTATTTGTTCCTGTGAGAAGTCAGCATTTACTGTATACTGTATATGAATGCTGGGTACTGGGCAGGAGTCTGGCAAGATCATGCAGAATGACTATTCTCCTAAAAAAACAGATTAATGATTCTAAAGGGTATATGGTACACTATTCAGTCTGTTCTGCAAAAAGTGGGGAAATGTTGACCTCAGCTTTGAAGAGATGCAATGAACAGTTTGAATAAAGAACTGCCAACCCCAATAGACAGACACTCCTATCCTATCCTATCTGGTGTGGTTAGGTCAATTTCTGTGGCTAAGGTGACTGACGGTTAGACAATTTCTGTCAGAAAGCCTTTTAGTGTTGGGCCGAGCTCATTTAAACAGCTGAAAGCACAGAAAACTGTAAGTATTGTTATTGCTAACATGCCCCTCTAGTACTGCACGAAAGGTGGAGACGAAGATGATGGTCCCGTTTTACAATAGCGTAATACTCGTGTCTCACACTTCTCACACTTTCCTGTGTTGTTTTATTCTTTCATTTTGAAAGTAGATGTAATCATTTCACATATTTCTGGTGAGTGCCGTACATCTTTGATCACAAAAGACGGCACAATTTTCCATTGTGTTTCAGTGGAGTATAGTTTTGTAAGCTTTGCCATAGTTAGCAAAGACTCCTTCTTGGCTTACAGGCTATTTAACGTTTATGTCTACGAAATGAAGCGAGACCTAAAGACATGTGAGTATAACCTTAGGGATCTTTGTAACTTTAAAGAACACACTGTCAGATTTTGGGCTGGATCCTGTAGGATGTGTCATCAAATTGCTCCTGTTGCATACCTTTCTCCTTAAAATGGAGTGAATACTGCTAACAAATGAGTTTTTAACATTTTTCACACTGAAAGCACATGATCTTTACAACTGTCACGATGTCAAAATCTTGAAGGTCTTTAACAAAAGTTTCCTTTTCATTCATAAGAAAATATACTACTCTACAGCAGATGTTTATTTGCACCCTAAACTTATTACCTTTTTAAATAAAAATGTCTAAATATGTTAACTATAACATTTTTATAAGATTAATACCAGCAATTCCTTCTGTTCATTTACTTAATTTGTTGCATCACTGGGCACACTCACAAATATCCTTCTAATTTCCGATTAGTATAAATCCTCTGCACCTTGTGTTTTGACTTTAGTCCTCACCTGAAAACTCACATGAGCCCAGTGTATGACATAGCTAATTGAAACATTCGGAAATATTTTCCCTCCAGAACAACAACTAAATCTTATCAGTTATGTTATGTCCACACTGACAGTAGCAAAACACAATTTGCACTATAGCATATGACTCCATTAACAAGTTGTGCAAATATTTTTTTTTAATCCTGAAAGGATAAAATCTCTTATTTGACATTAACAAAGTAAATCAAATAGTATTAATGAAGAAAGGACAAGCAAGTATTTGTAAAAGATTTCTTACCTTGCCTGGATTTTGGTGTTTAAATGAAGACATTTCTTGGAAAAATAAACTGCAGCTTTTCCAGAACTCAGAAAGGATGTGCATTTCTCCTGATCTGCTCTCTTGTTTGGTATCAATAACTTCCCAGCTAGAAGGAAGGAAGAGGTCTTAGTTATTGACTTGCCATGTGTATCCATCCACTAGCCTAGTGTTTCTCAATGTTTCTGGTGTCACAACCCACTTTTTTTCATTTAAGTGTCTTCGTGACACACCATTCCTCCTTGGTGCATCAAGCGTGATCTACTGGGGGTCTGGGGGGTGTATTGAGATAATCGAGCACTACCCACCAACATCAGCCCGTGACACAAAAGTGGGTTACAACCCAGTGGTTGAGAAACACTCCTTTGTCCTGCTTTGGAATTCAAATTTAGCACAAAGAAAGGAGACGTGTGAGTTAATGACCCCCAATGTGTGTAGTACAGGTAGAATCGCGATGTTATACAAGGGCTCTTTCTTCTGGAATCATAAGGCAATTTAAGATGCTGTGGATAACCAGAACAACATTATTCCTGAAATATAATCCAGTGTCTTGTCTTTTTTATGCATGCCACTTTTTGTTTATATTTTTTCACTCAACAGCATTGTAAATACTATGCAAGTGGAGTGGTGGCTCCGAGGCTAAGGATCTGGGTGGGCTGGCACCCTGTCCAGGGTTTGTTTCCTGCCTTGCACCCTGTGTTCGCTGGGATTGGCTCCAGCAGACCCTGTAGTCAGGATACAGCGGGTTGGATAATGGATGGATGTTCAACAAGAAGAACCATAGGAAGTTCATGTCAGCAGCAAATGTTGTTTGTAAAAAGGTGCATGCTTGGTAAACCCCCCTATATCCCCTATAGGATCATTTTAAGATAGGACCTGTGAAGACTGTGCCTTCTTTTGTGTAAAAAATAATAATAATTAAATTATATATATATGTTCTCCAAGTATATCCTTTCTTTGTTATGTCTGTATTACCATAGGTAACCAACGTAACCCTTTCCTTCATTTGATCAATTTCATTTTTCATTGCCTGCCATCATGTTGCCATACAAATACAAATACCTTTGTTTTCAAAGTTCCACCAAATTTTCGTTTTTTTATTTTATAAAGGGATTTATAATGCATAATTCCATTGATTGACTCAAGAAGCAGAATTGGATTTGTTAAAAAAAGGGTCAGCACAATACTGAAGCAAAAACAAGGATCAGTGCTTAAGCATTATGTAAAAAGAATGCAATGTCTTACACCAGAAAGGAGTACTTTAACACAGACAATAAACACACAGCACAGAAGTGAAAAGCGCTTACAGAATATGGACATGCACATCAATGGATACTAAGTCTACTGAAGAAATAAAATATTTTTTCACAGCAAAGACAAGTTTTGAGGAGAACTGGTTTTCCATTTAGAAATCCACTCCCTCCTACTGTGGCCATTCTGTAGAGATAATACTGCTCAACACTAGGTGGCAGTGGCACGTGGCACTTTTGTAGGTCTGTGTTTTGGTTTAATGCAAGAAATCCATGATGTACTCTACGGTTTATTAACCTTATCATTGTTTTGCATTATGTGCACTTGATTAAGATATATTCTCTATCATCTATTCAATTGATATTTATAAATAACACATTTCTAGACATTGTTCACAATATGAAGAATCAGATCTTACAGTATATTGATGTACAGTATGTATTTTTTATACAAAAGTAATTTTTACATCAATATAAACATACCTGTTACACATAATATCTTTCTCATACATCTTAAATATGTGCATCATAGGTTAATTATTGATTCCTTTTTCTTAGGAGACCGTGTTACTTTAAAGTAGTGGCATCCTTTACAGTAACTCTGTGACAGGCAGTGCAGTTTCCTGTGCTGTGGTGTGCTGGGCCTGTTACATCACCAGAATCAACTAACTGATTAATGAGGTAGGCTCAGTTATGGGATATACCCTCAACCCGCAGCAAGTAGTAGCAGAGGAGAAAATGAATAATAATAATAATAATAATAATAATAATAATAATAATACACTTTATTTATATTTATCTCCTTTTCCATGCTCAAAAAGAGAAAAATGAGTGCCATTATGAACACTGCTACACATTCTATATATGACACACTAACATTGAGTACTTTCAGCCAATGAATTATAACAACAGAAGTGGGTCAAAAATGATTCTGGGCTCCTGCATACCTATGGCAATATGTTTTTATAATTCCTCACTGTGCCTCTCTTCTTATTACCCAAGTCAGAAATTTCTTATTTTTGTAACGTGTAAATCTAATATTTCCATATTTCTTGAGCTTCAATGATATTTTAATTTCCTCTTGGAACACATAAAGTATATTCAGTACTTAGTTACTTGTTTATTTTGACCTGTTTTCTTACATTTACCTACTTCTGATTGCTTACTTCCTTTCCCCCTTAGTATATACCTACATACATCCGTGCTTACTTATATATGTATTTGTGTATGTGCTTACTATGTTATCTGTCTGTCTATTCTAACTTTAGCTGCACTGGGTGTTCGCGAGTTCAGAAAAAAAACTTGTGAAAAGAAATAATATCATGAACTACAATATATACAATGTCCCAGTGCTTGAAGTGGAACCAAATTCCTGGCAGTGCTCTGTTACTTTTATATGATATACTAGTCAACCTTTGGGGGTTGACGTCAGAGGTCAGTGGTCAGAGTTCCACAATACACTAGCATTCCATCAAAGGTTGGTCCCCATGAAACATTGGCTGTCCGAATAAAAAAACATTCAATCCATTACAGGGGCTCAGTGCGGAACATACTGATAAACTAAGCAGAAATTGAAAGAGGTGCCATTGTCCAATGTCCGCTATGTTCTGTTCATGGGGAACTCTTTTAAATTTGCTAAAACATCCTGTTGCTCTTGGTTTGTGTTATACTCAGGGCTTGAGATGGGCAGGTACTCTGTACTGGCAATTCCCTGTTTCTGCTTTGCAAACTGGAGCCTAGCAGCACATTGCAGTTTGACCTTCAAGGAGACACACTAATTTTCTGCAATACTGCATGTATTTCACCACCAAGAGCCCCCCATCCCACGCCCCATTATTCAAAATATATGTATAGAAGCATTCCTGACAAACCAAGGGGAACAACATCGCCCCACTCCGTCAAATTAGTATCTATTATATATTGCATTGTGAGAAGTAAGATGAAGCTAACAGAATAGGGGTACCGTGTGTGCGTTACGTGTCCCTGCTGCCAATTTCCTACTTTTAGGATTAAAAAGGACTGTGCATAAAGTGTTTGTAGGCTTGTGCACTACTTTGATACCTGATATAGAGACCACAAAACAAAATGTTCTTGTCAGAGGTTTAAATTTCAATCACAAAGACGCATTCGACACAAACTTCCTTGGCTCCTTTGAACACATCATACAAACCGAAAAGATAAGGGAAGACAATGGACAAGCAATACATCCACCTACCCCCCTCCTTATTTGCAATATATTGCCTTGGGTTCCTGAAAGTCTAATCATGCTCCTTTGATGATTATTCCCGGTAGGAATCAAAAGCTTAGGAATAAAAAACTGTTTAAAGATACGTGATTCATTTTCTCTTTGTGGATTTCCAGCTACAAATATGCAAACCATATATATTGTGGAACAAGCCCCGGACACAAACAGACAAAGTTTTCTCACCCAGCACGTACATATTTATTTACAGTATTTATAAGTTTTTAGTTCGTGCACAACCCAGTGCTTCTGCACCGATCTCCAAAATTCCAGGCCTCTCTCTCCAGTACCTTTCTTCAGGCCACCTCCACTCCTCTCTCATAAGACTCCCGTCCACTTCCACCCGACTCCAGTCAGCGAATGATGGGAAGCAACCCATTTTATACAAGCCCAGATGGGCTCCAAGTGCTTCCCGACTCTCCTCCGTGGACACTCCCCTGTGTGGCAGAAGTGCCGGCTACGCACCTGGAAGCCCTCTGGGTGTCCCCAGTCTTAACCCCAGCACTTCCTGGTGTGGCGGAAGTGCTGAAGTCCAGGGTTCTCCAGGCACCGAGGTGCCCACTGATGGTGACCAGTGTAACCAGGGCGGTCGCCCCCTCGTGATCTGGAGGAGGCGCAAGTCCTCCTCCGGTCCTCCTGGGCGTCCCGGCTGGGTACCACCCCCAGCTGTGTGCCACAATATATATATATATATATATATATATATATATTTATTGTGGCAGACAGCCGGCTGCTCAACCCAGCCAGGATGCCCAAAGAGAAGAAGGATGGGGGAAGGCACCTACTTTGAGACACTGTCTCCCCCAAGACACCAGATGGAGAGTTCCCTGCAGTATAGCGGTGCTGCAGATACCCGCAGGCCACCATGGGATATGGAGTTTGGCTTCACAGCCCTGCTGGGTACTGTCAGGAGATGCTGCAGGGAGACAAGGGGATTTTTGCTCCCCGTATAGCCTGGAAGTGCTGGCAAGTCACGTGGGAGGAAGAACAGAAGCACTTCTGGGTCAAGGACTATAGAAAGGACTGTTTGTAACCCAGCAAGCAAGCCGGAATTGGGAGGTAGTTGACAGAGCTTGCTGGGAGGTGTGGAGGGGAAAATTGTATTGGTTTGTTATTGGTTTATTTGTGTATGGTGGCTGTGGTGCTTAAAAGGCACTTTGGAGAAAGAAGAATAATTAAAAGTTCTCCTTATTGCTTTTACCCTCTGTCTACATCTGTCTGTTGGGTTTCATGGGGCAAAAGTGCCCTCAAGCGTTCTTACAATATATATACTGATCATCCACAACATTAAAACCACTGACAGGTGAAGTGAATAACATTGATTATCTCGTTACAATGGCACGTATCAAGAGGTGTGATATATTAGGCAGTAAGTGAGCAGTCAGTTTTTGTAGGTAATGTGTTGGAAGCAGGAAAAATGGGCAAGCGTAACAATATAAGCAACTCTGACAAGGGCTAAATTATGATGGCTAGATGGACTGGGTCAGGGCATCTCCAAAACAGCAGGTCTTGTGGGATGTTCTCAGCATGCAGCGGTTACTACCTACCAAAAGTAATCCAAAGAAGGACAAGCAGTGAATTAGTGACAGGATCATGAGCACCCAAGACTCATTAATGTACAGTATGTGGGGAGCACAGGGTAGTCTGTCTGGTCCAGTTCCACAGAAGAGCTACTGTAACACAAATTGCTGAAAATAGCCAATTGCTGACCGTGAGAGAAAGGTATCAGAACACATAATGCATCACAGTCAACCCCTGTCCACCACCAAAAACACCTACAATTTGCATCTCAGTATCAGAACTAGACAATGGAGCAATGGAAGAAAATGTCCTGGACTGATGAAACATGTTTACTTTTAGATCATGTACACAGCTAGTTGTGTGTGCGTGATTTACCTGCAGAAGAAATTGCAGCAGGATGCACTATGGGAATAAGGCAAGCCTGCAGAGGCAGTGTGATGTTCTGGGCAAGGTTCTGTCAGGAGACCTTGGTTCCAGGCATTCATGTGGATGTTACTTTGACACAGGCCACATAACCTGAAGATTGTTGTTGACCATGTGCACCATTTATGGCAAAGGTATTTACTAACAGCAGTAGCATCTTTCATCAGCATAATGCATCGACACACTGCAAAAATTGTTTCGGACTGGTTTGAGGAACATGACAAAATTTCCCAGATTGCAATCCAATTGAGCATCTGTGGAATGTGCTGGAAAAACGTCCAATCCATGGATGTCCCACCTCACAGTATTTAAGACTTAAAGGATTTGATGCTAATGTGTTGGTGCCAAATACCACAGGACACCTTCAGATGCCATGTGGAGTCCATGCCTTAATGGGTCGGAGCTGCTTTGGTGGCACAAGTGGAACCTAGACTATACATTATTAGACAGTTGGTTTTAATGTTTTAGCTCTTTGGTGTATATACAGTATATTCAAGGGTGGGCAAAAGCAGGTTTACAGTTGTTCAAGTGGGAAAAGAACATGCAGGTTATGGTTATTACAGGTTATGATTACTTTATTAACCCAATAGCTTTATTAACTTTATTAACTCAAAAGAATGTCACACTAACACATACACATACAGACCAACAAACAAACAAAAGTGAACATTTATGGCATGGGGAAGCAAAGATTAGGTGCTCAAAAAATATAACCCACAATTACTAAACAATAAAAAAATAACCACAATTACAAGTTCACGTTCAGAGAATATGCAAACTCCACCCAATCAATTCATGCTCTAGTATTCAAATCAGTAATCTGGAGCTGCAAAGCAGCCACCGCATCACCACGGTATTAAAGCACAAACAGGAAAAAGATTGCAATTTTTTTCCTGGCAACTAAATCAACAAAATAAAAATATTATTAACTAAAATATACAAGAAGTGTGAAAGGAAAGCTAGGTCATGTCATTGGACTATATAACAGCAAAGAAGCCCATCTGAGATATATTAGCAGACCATCCCGATGGCAGCTGTCATTGTAATGTCTGGTCTAAAATAGATCTGATTTTCACCTCTTTGATAGGTCAGCAAGCTCTGCCATTTCTTCCACATATTAAGGGCTGTTCCAATTTGAATGTGCTGTGTTTAAACTTCCCACTAGTTAACATGTTTTTAATGTATGTGGAAATCTTCCACATATTTTACATGCAAGAGACAATCATTTTGAGGCTCAGAAGGTAGAAGATATAATTCATTCTTTCAATAGCTTCTTCATGGCTGAAATAATCATACTAAAAATAAAATGAATATTTATTCCAACAAAAACAAGTTGGTAAAAGATAAGAAACATTTAGTTTTCTGTCTCCTCAAATAATTACTAGACACAGACCTAAAATATACTTTGCAAGGTATTACAGAGTGAGCAGAGAACAGTGTAGTTTTTGAGACACTGAAAGTGTGAAATTATTATCTAAAACTCCATTTTCCCATGAAGGAATTTCCCTGATTTGGGAAATTAGGTAGGTGGCAGCTACTATCTAAATTTATGCATTATTATCTAAGTTTGCTATCTTACATTAAGTCAAAAATGTTTTGCATGTCACAGCAGATTAACTAGGATACCCTACTGTATCTGTGTGAGAACAGTAGCTTTTACTCTTGTGATCAAGAAGTGGATGGGTCAGCTGCATCACTCATTTGTGTCTTCAACTAGATCACCTTCTTATAGAAATTCACTACAAAAGACCCAATTTTCATATCATAGTACTATTTACCCCTTTAAAACAACATACAGTATAGTGTTTATAAATATGACATGCTCTTTAACACATAGTGGAAAAGGTCTGCAAATGTGAATACTGACTTTGACTCATGTGAGGTAAAACCAATCTATTATATAATAAAACAATAAGGCCTGTGTGTCTAGTCCCTCAGAGCAATCTGATTGGTCAGTTTAGCTTTGGTGATGTGATGAAAGAGGAAATGAGTCATTGAGAGATTCACCTTCAAAGATGGAAAGTACAAAACCAGACAGGTGACGAGAAAGGCACCTCGAAAATAATGCAAAGACTCGGAAGTGCTTAAGAGAGGGACTGCTGGTGAAGAGATATTCACACAGACACACAACTACAAAGGAAAGGCAATTAAAGTACCACATTTTTTAAAATTATTACATTACTGTCTGAAACGTGTCTAGTAATATGTAATGAGTTTGAATAATGCATGGTGAAGTCTATTATGTAATAAAATACCAACGTCTGTGTGTCTGTCCGGTCTCTCAGAGTAATCTGATTGGACAGTTTGGCTTTGGTGACGTGATCAAAAGAGGAAGTGCAAGTGTAAGACACATGAGGAAGAGTACAGACATAGAAGGCACACACAGAGTTGCTTACAAAGATGGGAACCGTAAAACTGGGCAGAACAGAGTCTGAGGAGCAGGCTTTACAGGAACATACTTGAGAGAGGGAGTGCAGTTCAAGAGAGCTACAGACACACAAAGATACAGAGGAAAGGTGTGCATAGGGCAAGAGATATGAAATATTTGGAAAAATCTATTATTATTCTTCAACAGATCATGTGGCTATTAATATATAATGATGCAATAATATTCAGTAACTGAATTAATATTTGCCTTAATAACCATAAATTGTACATAATCGCAGGTTGAATCCTGAAATTGCATCACCAACAAGGTATTATCCATTTCCACTGAATTTGGTACAAATGCTGACACCGATATGCAAAATAAACTATTAATTACAAAAGGCTCAGAGGACAAGATTTGAAAAGCTTACTGCTATATCTGTAAGTAGTATGTTTACCAATAAATAACTACATAAGGTAAAGAGCTAACCACAGTACACACATAATTCTGAATGCTCCATTACAGAATATAAACTTCATCTTGACTGAAAGGCAAAAAACAAATAGTACAGATGATTTTTCATGGCAAATCAAATTACAGACACAGATGCACAGAAATCTATGTTACTAAGTCTAGTGGGAACTAAACCGACAGATTAAACAAGATGCTGGGTCAATTTGGAATCTCTAAAATATAAATCATTTACAGAATTAATCACCTTTTTGAGTGTAGTGAAAAGTCAAGCAAGATGACACATTTTATTGGCTAACTAAAGAAAAAAAAAAAAAAAGAAACCCTTCAATCACATTTCAATTAAAGAGTTTAACTGCAGAGTTAGAACATTTGGGGAGCCAACTATTTTGTACAATATTGAGAAGGTTAGCAAGCAAATAAAATAAGGATACATAAGACAAAGTAAAAGTTATGGGACTGACTAGTTTGTGGGAACCAAAATGTCTGTATTCAGTAGAGAGAAACCAACTACTATTGAAAAGTTACAAATAAAAGGATAAGTGTCGGTGTATCTGTCTGGTTGCTATTTCTCTGTCATTCTAACAGAAGGTGCATCACCAACATTTGTATTAATAAAATGTTTTGTATTTGTCATTACAGCAGATGGCGCACCATAAACATTAACATTTCTTTTTATGAATCCTATACCATATAGCATATAACAGACATATGCATTGCATTTGTCATTCCAACACATCATAAACATTTGTAGTAATGTATTTTATTACTACAAATGTTTGTGATGCAACATCTGATAGAAAGGCAAATACAATGCATTTTATTACTACATGCTTTGCATGGATATTGAAAAAAAAATATATGCCTATGAAAGCAAGCATATAAGTAAAGTATGTTTTCCTCAAACATGAGGAAGAAATAAAAATGTCTCCTGTTTAAGTTTATATTGACATGGAAATAGGGTCCATATTTTTTCTTACACTATGCAAAGTTTTATAGTCACAAAAGTGTAGAATTGGTGAACAATTCTAAATGAACAGCTCCAGTTGTATAAGAAATAATTACTGATAATTCAGTGTGACTATGTAAAAAGTAATTCTAGATTAAGTTTTTAACTTAGAATAGCACTGTGTTCCTGGGATACAAAATTTGTTTCCAAATTTGTAATTGGGCAAAAGTTCACAAAACAGGATATACTGTATAACCAGATTTCATTAAATAAGTAGCATGAGACTAAATAATCATCTGGTTCTCTTTACTTACAATATCTTAACTTCTGGAATTTTTTTCCAGCTGTTCAGTATTTGAAAGAACTGTTAAAGAACTTCACACAACATTTTCCTCACATAGCTGTTTTCCTTGAAGACATCCTTTAGGCAGAACAAAATGTTCAGTAGTATTTTTAGACACTAGCAGCAGCACTCTAGAGATCAGTGACCACTGTCTAAGACAGGGATGCACATTCAGGGAAAATTTCCTAGATGACAAAATCAACAACAGGATTGCATCAAATCAAAACAGAAGAAATGTGCCTCCACCATATGAACAAACTAAAAGAACACCCAGAACTTTTGAACAATTGCAACTTTTGTTTTTGTCCTAAGCTTCAGTTTGAGCTCCAGTGCTACATGGGACTGGTACATAGTGGCAGTGAGGTTAAGAACAGAAAAACCCTTGGCACAGTCAAAACAAATCAGAAAGTTGGCAGATTTATTCACTTCTGCAAGGGATCTTAATTCATTTAGCTATGAATAACATTATTTCCACAGACTGTGTGATGGAAGTGAAACAACCCCAGATTTTATATCTTGTTCTTCAATTCCAGCAGAAGGAAATTAGTCTTGACTGGGAAAGGTGAGACTACCAGGAACTGAGTGAGTGCAGAAATTCCACAAGTACCTTCTTGGAAGAAACTGTAGAATGTTAATAGAACACAGATTTAGTTTCACTTTTTTAATACAACAAATAAAGTACCAGTAATATCTTCACGAATTTAGAGGTGTGTTGTGGTGATTGAAATGTACAAAATGAACACAAAGTAAGAAAATACACTGAAAAATATTGCGGGAATGCACGTCACTTTAGTACTGAACTACTGCTGTAAAAATGATTTAGGAATGCACTTCATTCTAGTATTGTACTCTTGTCATTAACACTAACTAATGTGAGGAAACAGCTAAGCTACTCTGCTGACAAACTCTTGTAACATACAAAATTTGCACCAAGTATACAAATGTATAAATGTTCAAGTAAAAAATGGATAGTAGCTGCTATTCAGATGGCACACAGCGATAGACGAATCTGATTTAAAGAGCCCACTGTAACTTTGTGTGCCGAGTGCATTCCAAGAGTAATTATGCGTAATTCAGGTCATGCAAGATTTTTTTAAATAATGACTAGCACAGACGCCCACATCAAGTAGGCCATTCCTTTCAATGACTCTTATCAAATTATCTGCATTATTCCCCACATGAGCTACCAACAGAAGTAGAAAGTCATTAAATGGAAATAATCCACATAATTATGACTGCATGTAATACTTGTGGCTGTATAATAATGTCACTACATTCAATACATCAACAGGATATGCACTTTACTCAGAGATCTGTCAAACTCTTATATACAGTAACACAAATACAGTAGTAGTGCACATTTAGGCTGTGGTGAGAACCCAATAATTTGAAGGGCTTACTTGATCAGTTAGCCATTTTAGTAGGTAGGGTTTTGAATTTTGGATAGTAGAAAGTCACTAGAGTTTTCTGGGTGTGTTCGTTTATAAAGCCACCATCACAGTGTGCTCTGAGCACTTACTGTATATTTGCAGTAAAAGGCAAAGAAAAAAGAGTTATACAGCAGGATACTGATTACACCATGTCTAAGGACTGATAAGCAGGCTGTGTAGGGTTCAAATGGGAGAAGGGAAAGCTGCCTCTTCTTACAGTGATGTGTTCATTAATCATAGTGTGTTTTATTGTCATTATTTTAGTGAATGAATATGGTCTTCCAATGTTACAGACAAATGAGTTAATTCATACACCATTACACATGTACACTTAATATTTTTGGTGGTATTCATGTTTTAGTTTCTGAACTGAACACCCACCCATGTGTGCTTTCCTCGAATAAGACCTCCAGTACTATGAAATGCCAACACCAGTTTTCATATGTAACATTACTAGAGTTTGTTCCTATCTCTGATTGTGAGATGTTGAACTCCTTTGTCATTCTTTTCACCTATATCCCAAATCACAGTCTGGCTCTAATTAATGGTCATCCTTCACCAAGCTTCTGCTAACTACAACAAATTCAAAACGAAGTGCTCAGATGAAAGTCCGTGATCACGTTTCAGCTTAGCTGGCTCAACTACACTGGCTTTCTGTCAAACACAGAATCATCCATAAAACTCTCCTATTAACTTACATGACTGTCAACACCCTAGCATACCTGTCTGCACTGCTTACCCCGTATAAACTTGTGAGACAACTAAAATCTTTCAATGTCTTCATACTGCCTTAACAAAACTCAACCTAAATGTTCTTTCAGTTATGTGATTCTATAGGACGTTCTACCAACAGTATGTGTGTTCATAAGACTCCACCGACATATTCATTCATTTATATTTTGAACCCACTTGTTCCATTATAACGGGTCTCAGGGGGCTACAGTTTAATCCAGAAGCATCAGACACAAGGTAAGGACAATTCCTGGAAAGGGTACCAGTTATCTGGAAGACTCAGCCAAAGTAAGAACCACACTCATTCATATTATGCCAGCTTTAGAGTGATCTGTTATTTGTCCATCCCACCAGCTGCTGTTTTAGCTTACTCAGCCATTATAGCTGCCTTACTCTTCTTGTTCTACAAAAATTGTTACCATGGCCTATACACCATCTAACCCATGTATCTTTTGGAAACTCCATGCAAAGATGAGTATAACATGAAATATTAATACATGCCGGGCTTAGGCTAAATTTTGAAACTGGTACCCTAGAGCCGTGAGGTAGCAGTGCTATCATGTCAATTTATTTACAGAGCACATTTAAAACAACATTAGTAGCGTTGTAGCCAAAGTGCTTTACATTAAAACATACAATAAACATAAATAAAATAAAAGAAATAAAATACAATACAGCCAGCAGTAAACTGAAACAAATAAATGACTAAGAGGAAGGAACTGTCAGTATCACAGTAGGTTACAGAAAGCTCGAGAATAGGAATCCGTCTTCAATCTAGTTTGAAACTGTTCAGCTGAAGACGACTCCATAATGTAAATAGGTAAAGAATTCCACAGACGAGGTGCAGCAGCTGCAGAAGCCCTGTCCCCTTAGATTTACAAATAGTATTAGGGACCACAAGAGACAACTGAATGGTAGATCTAAGCTCTCTGGATGGCTGATGTAAAACACACAATTCCAATACATGGACAGGAGTTTAGTCATTTAAAAACCAGCAGCAAAATATTAAAATCAATTCTGAAACTAGCAGGCAGCCAGAGTAAAGAAGATAAAATTGAGATACAGAATCAAACTTTCCGCTAAAAAATAAGCAGAAGCATTCTGAACCAACTGCAACCTGCATATCAGGAATTTGCTAATCTCATAACACGACAAGTTATAGTAATCAAAAGATAAAAGCATGAGTAACTTTCCTAAGATCCCTAGGAGATGAAAAAGCTTAACCTTCTAAAAGATGAAGCTGGAAATAGAAACTCTTGACCACACAATCAATCTGTTTTCCAAAAGAGAGGTTACTGTCAAAAATAACACCAAGATTCCAACCTTGAGGTTTGCAAAAATCAATGAAACAGGCAAGAAGTTCAAAACCAATTTGTGCTTTAGCTCTAGGACCAGCTATCTACACTTCAGTTTTATTAAGATTAAAATGATGAAAATTGTCCGAGATCTAGGATCTTAGTTCTACAAGACAATTGTGGAGGGGGATTCACTGCAGAGTTGCACACAGGAATATAAACCTGTCTGTCATCAGCATAACAGTGAAAAGAAATATTAAACTTCCTAAAAATAGCTCCTATAGGATGAACATATATAGAAAATAAAATGTAAAATGTAAAAAGGTAATTTATTAGAGATAAAGAAACTAAATTCACTCACGGGCAGTTATACGTTGCGTTGTCATGATGTAAGTCCAAACAAGGAATCAAATTCAATACGATCTTGAAGAAAAGTTAATTCCAAATATTGTTTTTACTGAAGTTTTAAAGTAAAAGTGAAAATAATGCATATGTAACAATTCCCATGAAAATAACAATTTCTTTAAATTGTATATCCAGTTAACCAAACCTGGGGGTGGTCGAGCAAAGCAAGCAGGGGACAAAGCCCCCTACCAATTAAGATGTAATTACATCTTGCCTGAAGAAGGGGCCCGAGTTGCCTTGAAAGCTTGCATATTGTAATCTTTTTAGTTAGCCAATGAAAGGTGTCATTTTGCTTGGCGTCTCAATGCATTTATAATGGACACAGAAAATGGATAAAGGTGCAGAGAGAGACAGTGACATTATAGTTTGTAAACTTTTTAAAGTCAGAAAGCCATGCTATTAAGCCAAAAAATGATTACAAAGAAAGTGATGTTTTGGCTCCTAATCTTACTGTGTGATACTGTCCAAATACAGAAAATAAATTCTTTTTGGTTCAGCCAAAGTTTAATTTTGCCTTCCCTGGATACTACATCATTAATAAGCCTCCTAAGCATGCTCAAAGCTCAAACTAAGTATTTGGCTATACTCCATCAAACAAAAATACTTCTACCACTTGGATGCCCTTTACTACAGAAAGTATGATCATAAAAAAATACCCTGGTGAATCCCTCGTCAGCAAGAGATAACCTTCCCTGTCCATACATGAAGGCTTGCTTCTCTTTTTATTTCACATACTGGCCATCTTTTGTTGTATCAAAATTACCGACACTGAAGACTCAACATTATAATCTGTATGGAATCCAGACTAGAGAACGTATATGAGCAGGAGAATGTGATTTTTACAAAGAATCAGAAAGAAAGTAATATTTAATTTGGCAGTGAATATCTTGACAATGATTTTGTAAAGTACTCATTTTATTCACACTTGCATCTCGCTCCTTTATACCAAAAATTTTATATAACAAAGTGTGTATATGTCTATACATATACAGTAGTTCCATGCACAAGATTGGACACTTATGCACAAATAACATACTGTATTTTGCTAACATTTCAAGTAAGGAACAGAAAAAAATTGGAACATCTTTTCAAATATTTTTAGTTATTTTTTTATGAAAATGTTTATGTACAGTTAAGATTTATTTGATGAACTAAAAAAATAAAAAAGAATAAATGAGACATCTTAGTACTTAGTAACACCCCTTCCGTCAAAAATCATAGCTTACGAATGTTTTTTGTAGTCAGCTATGAGTTTTTTTAAATTGTTTTGGAAATTTTTCTCCATTGTTATGGATGCGAGTTATTCTTGCTGTCTTGTATTCTCAGCATATTTAAGTTCTACACCTACGTTTTCAAATGATGAATGTGAGGGCCATTTTAAAATTTTAGCTTTTTGCTTCTGGAGATACTTCACCACAGATCTTGAAGTGTGCTTTGAATCGTCTTGTTGTAGAAGCCATCCTTTTCTTGTCTTCAGTTTAATGACTGACTGTCTGACATTCTCCTTGAAGATTTTTTGATATTTAGAGGAATCCATTCTTCCCTAGAATCACACAATGTTTCCTGTGCCAGTAGCTCATACACAACCCCAAAGCATAATAGATCCACCCTTCTACTTAACAGGTAGCAAGATGTTCTTTTCTTCAAATTCTTCAACATTTTCTCCAAACAAACCTTTTGTGGCTGTAAAATTTCCAAATTGTCTCTGGTCTTCTGCTGATGCATACTCAAGAATGTGGCTTTAGTTGTGATGAGCTGACAGGTAAGCGTTGCTTCTGATGGCTCTTCCATGAAGGTGATGTCCATGTAAGTAGCACTGCAGTGTACAGCTGAGCACCATCAGTCCTTTCTCAGTTCAACCTGCCTGTAGGTTGCTTATAGTCATACGGGGATTTTACTTTGCCTTCCTGCACAGTACACAAGTTGTTCTGTCAGTATTCTTGGTCTTCCAGATGTTGACTTGGCCCCAATACTTCCCCTTATCTCCTATTTCTTAATGGCATTTCAGAATGAAGACATTGCTAGCTGGAAATTCTTTTTTATATATATATTTTTTTTAGCCTTTGCCGTCTTTATATGCATCAGTTATTTTCATTTTTAGAACCAAAGTCAGTTGCTTAGAAGAGCAAATGGTTGTTGAGAGCTGAACAATGTTTAAAGAGAATTTCTTAGGTTTTCAAACTGTCATCAGCTAACATTTCCTAACAATTCCTGACTAGACTGCTTATAAGTTGTTGCTCTCTCAAGATCTCTGCAATTTCTACTATGCTCTTCACATTCTTTATTTAAGATATTTGGGCCCAAGACTCAATCAAAAATAACTGGTGGTGCTTTAGAAACGAAATGGACAAGCACCATTTTAAGAACACTGCAGCTGACCATGCTTTAAGAATAATCCAAAGCCAAAATCTTCTTCCACAAGTTCGTCAACAGGATGACACATTTCTTTGACAGATTGGCCTATGGATGATATCTCTGAGAAATACAGTAAATGTAACTATCCTGTAGTCACGTTCAGGTGACAGGCACCTTATCAGAGCAAGCAGTTTCAGCTATAATTTACTTTATACTTTTGATTAAACTTTAATAGAAAGAGGGAAGAAAGCAAAAGAAGAGAAAGAGAGAAAACCTTAAACAGATTTTAAACAATAAGAAAACCTGTGGAAAATGTCTAAAATGCCAATAGCTAAACACACAGAAAAAATCCACAATAAAAAGTCAAAGTAAAAAGGAACACAATTTTGTCTTAGTTCCTTAGTTATTCTTTTTGCCCTTTCACAAGGACAAACACTTCAAGCACACACTGTTAACCTCCTCTTGTTCAAATAGAAAAAAAAAACCTCAAAGCATATAGTGGAATGTTTTTAATATAGTTAGAAGGGCAAGCATGTAAACAGAACCTCTAACTAAAGGACATGACTATTTCATATTTCAGGAAAAATAATGCAGCATATACAGCATAGGCAAAGGTGTGCATAAATAACTATCAACAGACTTAACCTCAATGAAAATTTAAACTACAGTACTTTAAAAAACTGTGGAGTGAATACATAAAAGTAAACTGATCAGAGCCAAAATGCCACATAAAAAGACAACATGAGTAAATGATTTGTAGACTGTTTTGTGTTCTCACAAATAGCTAATTTAAAGTCTAAGGCCTCATTAAAGTATAAACATAGGTGTCCAGTTTTCCCCTTATTATGCACCTTAGCAGGACGCTTCAAAATAGCATATTACATCTGTGGGAATACTGAAACACCAGCTGACATCCCATTAGCAAGCACGCGATTGAGGGGCAGCTAACATACTTGATCCAGATCTGTAAAACAAATTCTAAATGTCACAAAACAGCCTCGTGAAAGACACGGAAAAACATTAAGTGGAAAGGACAGAAAAAAAGTTGTCAGTCAGTAGTCAGTGCTTACAATCAACTGCATAAATTACTAAACTTGGACAGCCTTACAGGAGCAGCACCTGATCTATATTAATAAAAGGCAAAGCCCTCACTGACTGACTGACTGACTGACTGACTGACTGACTGACTCACTCACTCACTCACTCACTCACTCACTCATCACTAATTCTTCAACTTCCCGTGTAGGTAGAAGGCTGAAATTTGGCAGGCTTCTTCCTTACAGCTTACTTGCAAAAGTTAAGCAGGTTTCATTTCGAAATTCTACATGTAACGGTCATAACGGTCGACAACGTCCGCCATGTTGAACTTTCTTATTTATGGCCCCATCTTCACGAAATTTGGTAGGCGGCTTCCCTGCACTAACCGAAACCGATGTACGTACTTATTTCGATGGTATGACGCCACTGTCGGCCGCCATATTGAACTTTCCAACATCACTAATTTTCCAGCTTCCCGTGTTGGTAGAAGGCTGACCCCCTCTTCACAAAATTTGGTAGCTGGCTTCCCTGCGCTAACCAAAACCGATGTACGTACTTATTTCGGCGGTATGACACCACTGTCAGCCGCCATATTGAACTTTCCAACGTCACTAATTCTCCAACTTCCTGTGTAGGTAGAAGGCAGAAATTTGGCAGGCTCATTACTTACAGCTTACTTACAAAAGTTAAGCAGGTTTAATTTCGAAATTCTACGCATAACGGTCATCAACGTCCACCATGTTGAACTTTCTTATTCATGGCCCCATCTTCACGAAATTTGGTAGGCGGCTTCCCTGCGCTAACCGAAACCAATGTACGTACTTATTTCGGTGGCATGACACCACTGTCAGCCGCCATATTGAACTTTCCAATGTCACTAATTCTCCAACTTCCCGTGTAGGTAGAAGGCTGAAATTTGGTAATTATTTCGGTGGTATGATGCCACTGTCGGCCACCATATTGAACTTTTCAACGGTCTTTGTTACTTATGGCCCCATCTTCAAGAAATTTGGTACGCAGGTTCCCAACACTAACTGAATCCTACTTATGTACATATATACGTCCATAGCCTGCAGCTCAGTCACCGTGTAAGGCGGCGTTGGGTCCCCCATCCCAACGCCTCCCTCGTTGTTGGCTGCCTGCCTATATAAGGCCGTCCGTCACTCCAGTCTCTACATTCCCTTCCTTGCTTCGCCACGGGATTCACGTCTCCCTGCTGATAACTACAGCTTTTTTATTTAATCCACGGCTTCTCGGCTGTTTTATTGTTCATTTATTACGATTATAGTTATTGTGTAGGTATTTTAGACTTACTTTACATTGTTCAGGTACCCATTTCCTTTATCATTCCAACCGTACCCCCATTAACATGTCTATTGAGGTGATCACCATCGATCAAAGAACTGTCACTTACCGAATGGTTTCCATGCCTGGAGATGGCACCTACCTTTTCCATTCTTTTTGTTACATATTGCACGGCCATATCAGGCTCACTCTTGATATCCGGAGGAACATTGTGTCTTATGTTTTGAATGACTGGGACAGGTTCAAGGTGTGGACTGATGACGATACAGGAGATAATTATACTACACAGGGGCACTATAAGAGTGAAATGCTTAAGCCCTTCACCTATGCATCTGCATGTGAGTTGATGGCTGCCGCTGAATTGTTTGGTTGTCACTTTCAAGTGTACCGAAATGGCCAAATATTTTACACCTTTCGACAACCGCCAATGCCTCTTAAACATCTTAGATTCACAGGTGACGATTTCAGTAGTGGACACATGTTTATGAATGTTTAAACTCTCAAAAGCTGGATGTGAAGTTATCGATGAAACTGGTTGTATGCTTACAACGCTTGACAGATGTCAACACAAGTCCTGCAAATACTGTCATAATTGAAACAAACCATGAAACTCAAACCGATTATGACAGCAGCAATCCAAGCTGTGA
Source organism: Polypterus senegalus (assembly GCF_016835505.1). Taxonomy (NCBI): domain Eukaryota; kingdom Metazoa; phylum Chordata; class Cladistia; order Polypteriformes; family Polypteridae; genus Polypterus; species Polypterus senegalus. The sequence continues at coordinate 81,819,713 of NC_053158.1, forward strand.
GATTTGAAACAAGATTACTGTTCACATGGCCAACTGTACGTTGCATGCTCAAGAGTAAGCTCAGCGCAGAGCTTGGTCATATTTCAACCGGAGGGCCGAACTCACAATGTGGTATACAAAGAGATCCTTAACAAATAATTATTGGTATATTTTCCCTCAGTTTAAAAAGGTTTGCTTCTATTTGCTTCTTAATAAAAATTTTAAGGCAGTACTTCACCACTGCGAAGCGTGGGTATTTTGCTAGTTTGTACATAAGCTGGCAGCTAGTATCTTAGTCCTACATTAGTCACTCTGACTGTGTGGGTTCGCTCCACACTCCCATAGCCTCCTTAACCCAGAAACGTCAACAGTCATGTACCAAGATGAGCCAGGCAAATGAAAACACATACGTTAAGCAAGGGGTTGGTGCAAAAAGTGTCAGTGCCTTCATTAGAACCAAACAAAAAGTGAGCATAGTGCAGCGCATACAACTCTGAAATAGATAATTCAATAAAACCAAAATGACTAGTGGAGGTTAAAATATCCAACTAATTAAACCACTAAAATGAGGTCAAAATCACAGGCAGGAAGGAGTTCTATAAAAGTAGACACAAGCAAATGATGCATACTTCTTAAAACCAATGTCTCCTCTGCTAAACCCGATGAGATCCTGCAGGCACAACCAACCCTTTCACTGGCCTTGAGAGGGAGTCCTCCTGGAGCATTCAGTCAGTCCTGCTCTCAATTGCTCAGCAGGAGTTACCCTCAGTCCCTTCTTGAGCGGCGGCCACATGGTTCTTTCCTGACTGCCTATCTCCACTCTCTTGCACTGGCTGTTCTCCCGATTCTGCCTTCTTTCTCCCGTCTCTTTTTTAACCTCCAGCTCTTTCTTTTCCATTTTCCTTCTGTCCACTCTGCCATGCAGACTCCTTTTATAAGGCCTGATTGGGCGCTGGTGTTTTGGTTATCCTGCTCCGAGGCTCTGATTCGCTCACATTTGCACGTGTATGTAGATCAGCCAAGCACCCCAATCAACACTGGAGTGAGGCATGCTCACGCACACCTGCACCCGATCGGAGTCTGTACTTCCCAGGTCCCGATTATTTATTTAAAAACTGCACTCTGCTACAGACCTCTCATCGCAGTCACTGTGATGCAGTGACTACACACTCTGTATGCATGTAACACACAGTACATTGTCAAAAAACATTTATCCCCACATAAAGCCTGTGCACTCTGCCAGTTATGCTCGGCAGTGAGATATACCAGGCAGTTGAGCACATCTGTTCTCATCACTAGCACTGCGAGTAAACTGCATCAACACTCCACTGTGTGCTGTGATGGCAGGTTAGCTAGTGGTGCCTTTGTGCCTGTGACATTTTCCTACTTGAAGGAGCTGGTGAGCAGCTCAAATTCTTTGACGTCAGTCTGTTAATATCCCCAGCTATACTCTTCAATAAGAGGAACATAAATTTCCCCCATTCAATGAATGAAAGTCAATGTTTCTGGGAAAGAACATTGACCTCTGACTTGCCACCCAAACTATTTCAAACTCAGTTGAGAATTGTTTCAGTGTACCCTGGAGATCACAATCAAATGAGACTTAGGACAAAAATTAAATTCTCGGGTCTCTGTGCCATGACTAAATTCAATATCCTGTACGTGCAGTCATGCACAATCATGAATAGAAGCAAACAAAGCAGACTCTTGCAGATTCCCCATAGGAAATTATTGGATGCCTGAAAAATAAGCTTCCTTGGGTTTCACAAAACACAACATGAAATATCCATACAAGAATAAGAGCTGGTCCACTGTTTCAATATCATGATTTTTGAGTTGTTTTGCATTATTATTTATTTTTATTATTACTTTTCACTTAACATGACAACATTTTGCTTTCTTGTGATCACAACTATTTCAGTTACCTTTTGTTGTAAACCTTGTCTTATGAATACTGAATTCTAACTGAGCCACTTTACACAAGCCTCTACCAAGTCACTGACTGGTTTCCCAGAACACCTTTCAGACTGCAATCTCCAGGATTTCACCAAAGTCTTATTACACATGTGCCTTCACTTCTGCCACTTGCATGGCAGGCTACCTTCTTAAACAGCTGGTACCTCACAGTCAAATCCAGAGACTTTGGTGGTGTAAATGAACGGAAATAATTAAAAACCTAAGCTAACATACTATGATGAAGTGCACCATCCGGAACTTTTGACTTCACCTAATGCAAATAGCTTTTAGTGTAATGATGAACTTTAAAACATATGCTATTCATAGGACGTGGTGAAGAAATGCAGGCCGAAACTAAACAGACAGAAAACTTTATATATGAACAGAATAGTACCGACAATTAAAACTGTTACACAACTATAACATACCAAATACCAAATGTTAGCTTGAAATAAAGGAGAATATACAGAAACGGTTTATGAACACACACAGACCAAACAAGGCGAATGGAAATCTAAAGACAGCAGTACGAATCATTAAGGGAATTCATTAGAATCTGAAAAACTGAAGCATCAAGCAAAATAAATGTGTTAAATAAGATGCACTGGCTACAAGAATGAATCAGGTTCAGTTCTGGAAACAGCACCATGGAAAGTTTATTCCATTTAGAGTAATGTCTCAAAAAGTCCCAGCTTTGAGCAGGTCAGTGTTTGTGACGATCCGGCATGCCTGGGAGTCCAGAAAGTATGGGATTCTCCAAATTTAGTCATAATTTTAAGATGACTAGGGGGCCTTGCCCCCTGCTCGCTTCTCTTGCCAACCGCCCAGTGCTACATGTCATTGTGAAGAGGGGAGCTGAACACACCCCAAGGAGATGCGGCCGCACTTCCAAAACCCCTCTTAAACGGTGATACAATGGGAAATAAATAACAGTTGTTTTTTTTACTTCCTCTTTGCTCGATCAGCTGCTGGCTTGTTGCTGCTGAAGTGCCAAATGATCTGCATTTCATGCAGCTCTTTGCGCTAATGCAATCTGTACTCTCATTTTTTTAAGACTTGGGAATTTTCCTACTTCCATTATCTGTAACCTGCTCTTCATGTGTATCACGGGACTTGCTTCCAAAGGTTGTAAGTATGCAGTCTTGCGGGACGTTAGAGTGTCTCTCCATCTCTCTTCAAAAAATCACGTCTCGTTGCAGAAATAAACTCTTGTATCATCACAAGATTTTTTTTTTTATAATAGAGAACTATTGTTTGGTACAATAAACTAATCAGTGATTTATAAGGGGATTCTTCCCTTTTGCAAGAAATCTCTGGAAACAAAGAACATTCTCAACATTTCTCTTGGCGGAACCCGGGAAATACTTTCTCAAAGACTGCTACAGAATAATGGTGAATACAAAAAAGCAAGATATGTGTAATAAATAAAAAGGAAAAGCAAGCAATGTAACATAATACTATTGACATGAAAGAATCAGTTGTGTAAAGTGATGAAATACTGTATTTTTACTTTCATTACTAGCCCTTGAGTTGATTATGTGTGGAATTATACTTTTTAAATATAAGTATTATATAACACCTTACTTTTTAAAAAGTGTATTATATATTAACAATTTGTTACTTTTTCCACATGGATTGTGGAAAAATGAATGGCCAATTAAAATAAGACAGCATGGAAATGTTTTTGGGGTTGCAGTGCAAAAAGTATTAGTAAATACTGCAAAGCCCATGCAATTCTGCCAGCTGTGTTAAGTGGGTGCATTTTAGTATATTGTAGCATAACATGCCAATGTACTGGTCAAGAACTGAGTGTGTGCTGTAAATGCTCACCCTTTAGATCTGCTGTGCAGTGGTGATATATTTCTTGAGATACCTGCACAATGCAAGACATAGCAGAAAGCTCTCAGTACAGGAGCAGCAGAATCAGTACACTTTACAAAGTTGAGACTGCACATCCCTTAGCTAACTTAATAGTGTCTTTCAGTCTTATGGCCATTAAACAAATACGCTTTATTAAGTGGTGTAAATTCTGCTTTCCAAAAAACTGTGGAGCTACCTGCATATAAGAACACTTACTCAAACTTACTGCAAAAATACATGGAAGTTAACAGTACGTAAAAACACTACAGTAAAATTCTCATATCCACAAATTGTGACCTAAGCAGTGGCCAGTTTTCCAAAAGGGTAAGCTATGATAACATTTTAAAAATAATGTTTCTTTTCAGTAAATAATGTTTTAGTGAGGTGTATTTACCATGAAGTTCATTTCCTAAATGTGTATACATTTTATTAATGAACATGGGTACATGTACATAAGTTTGCCATATTTAACAATAATTTTCTATATTAAGAATATAGGCACTTGCAACATTTCTGGCCTTAGCTTTTAAGCAATGCATTCATTTCCCCGACAGCAGCAAAAAGCTTCCCACTGAAAATTGTGATGATCACCGCACACTGCCTGCCTGCCCTTGGTGCTTATGCAGCTTTTAACAACTGGTAACACAGCAGACTGCTGGCAGCAGCTGCATCCCCTTCCAGGAGTGAATTTATATTTACACATAACCAGCAGCTGACACAGTGCTGTATTTATCTGCGCACAAATTTCAAGTAACAAAATTGAAGAACTATACAGTATCTGTACACTGTGAGCAGTTCAGATCAACAACGATCAACAAACCTTTTTGAAACAGAAAAATTACTGCTCCACCTGTGTGTATATATATATATATATATATATATATATATATATATATATATAGTATATATATATATTTTATGAGTATGAGTGCAAAGCTTATTAAATACTAGGACCACAATGACATATTAAATACGTGTCGGACTTCACTGATGCCTACAACAGAACACATTGATTCTCACCATCTTCAAGGTGAACTATTTATTAGTAGTGACACGCTTCATTAACTATAGGTAGTGATGCCACTGCCACAGCTGCCACGGGACAAATACATAACAGAGAAAGCATTAGAGATGCATCAAGTTTATCTGAAGAGTAATCAGAGTTAAATATTCAAGGTGACAGCATTAATATAACAGCTCTGACTGATGCTTGACATCCATCAATCCATTTTCCAACCCGTTGAATCCGAACACATGGTCATGTGGTCTGCTGGAGCCAATCCCAGCCAACACAGGGTGCAAGGCAGGAACCAATCCCGGGCAGGGTGCCAACCCACCGCAGGACACACACACCCACATCCACACACCAAGCATAATTTAGAATCACCAATCCACCTAACCTGCATGTCTTTGGATTGCGGGAGGAAACCGGAGTACCCAGAGGAAACCTACGCAGACATGGGGAGAACAAGCAAACTCCACGCAGGCAGGACCCAGGAAGCAAACCCGGGTCTCCCAACTGCGAGGCAGCAGCGCTACCTCTGCACCACCGTGCCGCCCATCTGATGCTTGACAAACATGACAAATTCACATTTTGTTTCTTTGTAAGTAAATCTACTTCTAAGCTACAGTGTTCACAAAATATACTGTAGCAGTTATTCAAAGCACACTATTTTTTCATTGTCCATACTTGCTTGATGCAGTTCATGATGCCAGTTCTAACTTCATCTTTTATTTGTAACCCACAGAGGTTAGAATGTGTTTAACAAATTGCCCAGAGCAAAATTACTCTAGTGCAGGACAGACAAGCAGAGAACTGCACTTACTTTTAACAGAAGTTAAATTGTGCATAGTAATCCTGGGGAAAAAAGTAATGGCTAACAGAAACCCACACAAAACCAAAAAAAGGAAAAAAAAAGAGTTAGCCAGAGGCTCGGAATAAATGGTCTCTGAACAATGAGAGCTGGAAAAGAGCTTAGTGATACTGGCCTTTATGAGCTGGCAGGGCAATGCCTGTAATGTGTGGCACCACTGACAGACTGCCAATGGGCGTTATAAGCTTATAAGCATGCAGGGGCAGCTGAATCCAAGTGGGTCAATGGAGCAAATGGTAGAAACACCAAGTGAGTTCTCTACCTTGAGGGAGTTTGATAGCATCTCAACAAGGGGTACAGAAAGAGCAAGTTATACAATAGTACATACATTTCTCTAAAATCAATGTATCGCCTTGTACGACATACAGTACGTGACTTAAAATCAATTTCTAAACAGTAGAAAACTGGTTTCTTCCAGTATTGATTTTTAAAACCAGGTATACATATCAAAATAAGTAGCATATGCCTTATCTAGACAGGGTAACTAAAGTAGTTAAAGGAAAGGTTGGGTTACAACTAGACACAATATCAGCACCAGATATACGTAAGCAAGAACAGGATGACCCAGTGGGGCAATAAAGATGTATCCTCCTCGTATGACTTTTGTCTTCTTTGTGGTATAATATTTATCATAAATAGTAAAACCAATATATTCATTTTACTTTACCTTCCACATTATAAGAAGCAGTTTCAGTCCACAACTTTTCTTGTGACAATCTACCAAGTAGGGATAAAGAATCTCCACATGATGCACATTTTTGGTACAAACGCAGGCAACAGCTGTTAGGGAACCAAAGAAAGAAGCAACAAATGCGGTCTATTGGGTCACCTGCTTGACTCACAGCTATGAATATGCTGTATTACACTTAGCACACATATCAGAAAACCGAAGGCAGAATTCTTCTGTATCTCAAACTGCTCCCAGAAACTCTTTCAGGGCATATACCTGTGCAAATCAAAGTAATCACTTCATATTTCTTACCACTAATTTTATAAAACTTACTAGAAAACAAAATTGAGTACCTTAATCCTAAACCAGTGTCATCCTCTTCTGACATTTTCACAAGATTTGGTCAAAGAACTCAGCTAAAAATAGAGTTGGACGCTAATCAGCGTTATCCTCCTTTGTTTTAAAGTCTTTGTTGGTGTTTGGCTTTCAGACGCGTTCTTTCACTCCAAGTTGATATGTTACAACAGAGACGTTCAGCTCTTCAGCTCTTCTTGAATGAAGTCTGGAGTCTGATATTTACGTTGGCTGCTTCTATAAATAAAATCAGTCACACAGAATTCCAACTGCTCAACTTGAGCTAGGAAAGAACACATGCATTTGGAAAATATTCTTTGTGTGTATCTGACAGTGGAGACACATTCTCCTCTTTAAATTTCTCAATCGGCAATTCATATGTGAAAGTAACTTGCAGTATCTATGTTTGCATAGACAGGCTAATTTAGTACTGCCCTGATCCCTCCCATGTTGATTCAGCAGCATGAAAACACAAGCTTCCGTGACAACATTTTTTTGAAAGGTCAGAACCAAAACTAACTATATTGTTAAAGGTTAACTATTGAGGTAAATGAATATTTGTTCTACATTCAGGAGAAAATAAATATTATTGTCCCTTATGAGATGTCATGTCATGTAAATATGGCAGTTTTTAACTCCTAAACAGCAATTTAAGATGCCATCCTTCTTCACTTGCTATTTTCAGGGAAATTTATGACATCAACCCTTGTATTTTTAAAATTCTATAGATAAAATTCTTCTCAATATCTACTCCACAGTTGGTGTGTGCATACTCAGTTTTGATGTTAAAAATAAAATATTTTTTATGATTGCTTCTTTGAAATGCACATTTCACTTAAAAGTTTAAACAGTGGCCTGCCTTAATTATAATCCCAGATTGATGAAGAAGGCGCAATAACGTGGCACAGGACAGAAGAACTAACCCTTTACTGACAGTTTGCCTGGTCACTTTCATGACAATATGAGAAATCAATAGCAGCCAGAGACATGTAAATCATGGGGAACTGATTAATGAATACATTACGTCTGAGACGGCTAGGCACTGTCGGGTACTTTTAATCATTTTTATATCTGGGTTTAAGTCTACCAGGAAGCATATGCACACATAGCTTATAACAAAAAAGAAGCAGAATTGCCCTGAGCAAGTACTTATAGAAAATAAGCTTCTCGCCTAATCATAAAGTCTCATTGTATCTTTACACAATAGAAAGTGCATAAATACAGTATATTGCCACGGCACAACATCGCTTTAAATAACAGGACAGCATCTTACAGAAAAGTGATGAGATTCTGCTAATCCACATCTGCCAAACAAAGAGGTGTTCCACTTAACTTTTTAGTAAAGATGTGTCTTTTGTTGTTGTCGACACTGGAAAGCCCTATTGTTCATAGTGTGTCATTTTAAAATAGAATGGCACAATTATCTTTTTTTCAAAATTTCTGACTTACCTCAAAATGTTACTATTTACTTGAAATAATCTTAATAAAAGTAAATGTGTGGTGTAGTTGTTAAGGCTTTGCACTTCAAACCCTGAGGTTTTGCGTTCATATGTTGCCACTGACACGGTGTGACCCTGAGCAAGTCACTTCACCTGCTTGTGCTCCAACTGGAAAAAACAAAAAGTGTGTCACCAATTGTATCATAAATGTTGTAAGTCACCTTGGATAAAGGCATCAGCCAAATAAGTAAATATAATATTCTGTACATCATATATAACGTAGCCTGTGTATTGTAAGTCTTAACCTATACTAGTTTTGGGCACAATCAGTCTTTATTATGGCTGAGTAAAAGGAAGCACAGGGAATAAAAATCAAAATTAATTTTTAGCCCCACAGCCAGACCCCACTTAAAACCTTACTAGATGTGTACCACAACTGAATGCAGCAAGTTTTGGATTGCAGGCCAAAGCTTGAAAAAACAAGGGTTTGTATCATGTTTAGACTGTTGTGATTCACAAAGATGTTGTCACATTGTGCTATCTTGCTATCCCTATTCAAAGGTACGGGTGAACAAGTACACTCAGTTCTAATAGCCCAAGTTCTGTTAATAATTAATAATAATATTACACAGAATTTGAAAATATTAAGTTACCCATACATGTAGTCAGAGGGAATAGTAATTTATTAAAACATGGAAAAGTATTGTTTGTCATTTTGCAATGGAAAGGTCACAATCAACCTTACAAAGGTCATTAACCCAAAGCAATTTAAGTAATAAAACTAATCCAATATAATATAGTACCACAGTGAGATCTGTATTTGTATACTTGGTATTAAATTATAACTAGTGTGTCTTTGCCACTTGGATGTCAAGAGGCAGCCAAGATTTAGAGGGCATCCACTTGGAAAACCTATGGTTTTTATCTCTTTGTAGATGCTGTTATTCTATTGGCCTCATCCGGTTGTGATCTCCAGTGTACACTAGAAGAGTCACTTCCAAATTGAAGTCATAGTCCTCCTCTAGAAAAAAAGTGGCTTGTTCATGAGGGTAAGAAGTAAGTAGCCTTTCAAAATGGAAGAGTTAAATTATCTTGGGGTCTTACTCTTAAATGAAATTAGACCTAACTGCAAGACTAACCAATGAAAATGTATGGCAATTTACAAACATTGCACTGGACTGTGGTAGTAAAGTCGGGGTTAAGTCAAAGGGTGATGGTGCCAATTTACCATTCAGTCTCCACTGTCATCAATGGTCACGTGCTCTAGGCAGGGACCTAAAGATTGAGACTGTAAGTACAAGAGGCTGAAATGAGATTACAGGACAGGATTGCCGGCTCACTGACTGGTTGAGGAGCTTTTTGAATACAGGCGAATGTCTAAGTAAAACTGGTGTGTATTTATAGTGAGCAGAACCAGTTCAGGTGGTTTTCTCATGGTATGGACCACTGGGAAAAGATGGTGGGGTAGACTCAGGATATGCTGGAGTGAATATATCACTTGATAGCCCAGAGAGTGTAGGTATTTTTAATAAAGATCAAGAGATGCTAATGGAGAAAACACTTTTTACCACAACCCTCGCCAGGAAAAGGGGAAGAAAATGGTGACAATAATTTAGAGCTCCCTTTGAATGTTGATTGGTACAGCTCCAATGTTACTTGAGAGTTTACTGTTATAATAGACATATAATTAACTTTATAGATATATACACTATGGCTATATACTCATTGGCTGGAGCCAATCCCAGCCAACACAAAGGGCAAGGCGCCAGCCCACCACAGGGCACACACACACACACACCCACACACCAAGCACACACTAGGGACAATTGGGAATCGCCAATGCACCTAACCTGCATGTCTTTGGACTGTGGAAGGAAACCGGAGTACCCGGAGGAAACCGACGCAGACACGGGGAGAACATGCAAACTCCACGCAGGGAGGACCTGGGAAGCAAACTCGGGTCTCCTAACTGCGAGGCAGCTGCGCTACCCACTGTGCCACCATATATATATATATAGTGGTGGCATACAGCTCCCTCAACCCTGACACAGACTGGCTAAGACACAAGTTCAATACAGCACACACGTTTATTCTTCAGTGGAGAAGCGTTTTTCCTTCGCTCCCCACTACAGCACAGTACTTAGCACCAATATATAAATAAACACAGTCCTTTCTTCTCTCTCTTCCTTGCCTCCACTCCTCCTCGCAAGCTTTGTCCTCCACCAACCGATTCTGGCTCTCCAACTGGACGCGGCTCCTTTTATAGCACACCCGGAAAAGCTCCAGGTGTTTCTCGACCTTCTTCTAGGCTGCACTACCAGTTGTGGAAAAAGAGGTTCCTCCAAGGACACAGCAGCACCTGCAGCACCCCCTGGCGGTACCCACAGAGCCCAACAGGGCTATTCCAAACTACTAGTCCCAACATGCCCTGTGGGGATCTGTAGTGCTGTAGCAAACTGGGGGGCTGCCCTCTAGTGTCTTGGGGGAGATAATGTCCTGAATACAGTCTGTCACTCTGTCCCACCACCCAGCCAGCGTCCCGGTTGGGTAATGCTCCTGGCCATCTGTCACTATATATATATATATATATATATATATATATATATATATATTAATATACTATATACTATATATATATATGTATACACTGTACACACACATCACAGCTATTGATGAGCCTGCTTAAATAACATTTTAGCAAGTCCACGGTCTTTGTTGACTTAATAACTTTATTTCACAACTTAAAAGAAAACATTTATACATAGTAGGCATTAAAATAATTCCAGATTTTAGATGGTTGAGAATTGTAACACCTGAAAAAATGACCTTGAGAATAGGTCACTTACTTTTTTCTAATGTGAGAAGCATGAGAAATTAGTATGTGAAACAGAAGGTAGATCACACAGGCAATAATATCAATTGAAAAATGCAGGTGAAAAAGAGAAGAACGACAAAAGTAAAAGTAATTTCTAGATGGCATATATTTAAGCATTCTAATTCATAATAATTACCAGTAAGAATAATTTTCCAATTTATGGACTATAAGATTTATCTATATATGTCATATTTATCAGGCTTACAATTCAAAGTGAAAATGATGAGGCACTGAAAGAAAAAACAAAACAGCATTTTGCTGGTGGCAGCAAGTTCACTTATTGAACATTAGCAACCGTGCACAGTTTAGCAGAAAGGCTATCACTTGCTGAGATTCTGTGAACAGGCATCTTTTATAGTAAATTTCATAGGGCACCCCTTCACTGTTTTACTGATTCCTGAAATTCCTATTATTTTGAGCATTACTCTTCTGTTACAACAAGCAAGTGTTTGCTGCAGTAGGAAGTACTGTTAAACATACAGAGTTTTGACCGTTTGAGTCCTAGCTATGGTCTGTGCAGTGTCTGTGCAGTTTGCATCACGTTCTCTCAGTGTTCACAGCAGATGTCTTTTGTTAGGCTGATGCAGCACAAAGAGCTGATGAACACCCAACTTCAGTCCCTGCCAGGATGGGGCTACTCATTATTACAAAAACCAGGAAAAGAAGAATAATAAATTAATAATACATGGATAAAAAATACATTAATAATTCATGGAATAGTGGATAATGAAAATTGCTTATATTTAAAAAGTTGTCAATTTTTTTTTAAACACTTTAAATACCAAAATCAAAAGTAAAGAGATTAGTTAAGAATATTACAGAAAAGCAACCCTGCTTACTACATGGAAGATAAAATAATAGATTACCTTTCTGTATGAGCTAAGGAGGACTCAGAATTTTAAAATTTGTACTTAAAATGGGGACAATTAAAATGTGAAAAGTGAAAAATGAAAGCTTCTGCCAACGTGTTGTGCAACAGAAAAACAAACTGCAATATCTGCATGGTGATATCCACTAAGAGTTTCCAACCAACCAGTGGCCGTCTTCAAAGAAACACACCCACCACCCGCCCCTCTGCTCCTTCCTGCATTTTGTGCTCATGCAGACAGTTAGCAACTTCTTGGAAAGGCACTGAAAAAGGCTCTGATTGGCCACTTCAGCTGAAGGTTAGCAAAATGTAACCGGAGTCAAATGTACGTAAACAATCAGGGAAGCTCAGCAGTTGCATAAAGATGGCAACATTCCAGCAAGTATTCTCTTACGCTTGAGCAAAACAGCAGTAAACAAGTGCTTCTCATGTGCTGCCAACCTCAATTTTTAAGGTAGGGCACATAATATTGGTTAAGTGGTACACATACAGCACATAGGGCCTACAAAATACACAATAACCCAAACCCTTGCTTTTTTCACATTTTGCTACATTATAATATCAATTGTTGATTAAAATTCCATTTCACACAATGCCACGGTGAAAACAGAATTATAAATGATCATTCTATTATTTCTGTGGGAAATTCTGATGTTCACAAATAAAATCCCATTTGTTAAGTCAACTTGTAATAGAGGCAACTATGGGGACAAAGTACATGAGGAAAAAAGGACCTTTTTATTGTCTAGCCAGCCTTTCAGGATAAGCTAACCAGCTTGGACTCCTCATACTCATACCTCTTCTTCTTTGCTAAAATGTTTGAGTTCCTCAAATCCAAACGGTGACAGTTGGTAAGTAGCTCATATTATCTACTGCCACGTATGTTTTCAATTCAGTATAACTTTTTGTATTAGTATTACAACTAAAATACAATGATTCTGCCACCATCAAGCTTCATGGTAGGAATGTTGCTCTCAGAATGATGGATGCTAAACAACGTGCTTAAAACTGAGACCAAAAGATCAATGACAGGAGAGTTGAATTTCTTTACATTTTCTTTAATTCTCTTGATGGCTTCCTAACTAGCGCATTTCCTGCTTGGGTGCCAGGCATGTCTATTCTAGAGGAGTGGCTTCAGTGACAGACTTTTGTCACTGTCCTGCTCCACTGACAGACTGAGGAGATCATTCCTCCATCACACTATGCGACTCTTCAATTCTACCCGGGGCAGTAAATGCTAACATTACTCAAAGTTATTGTCTGCTTTTACATGCATTTTTATTACTATTTAATTTAATATTGTTTTTGTATCAGTATACTGCAGCTGGATTATGTGAATTTCCCCTTGGGATTAATAAAGTATCTATCTATCTATCTATCTAAGCAGATTCACAGTTGTACTATTTTTTTATTCATTTCTTAATAATGGAGCAAATATTTTGTGAAAAAGAATTTCTGAGGATCATAATAAATTTGCATTTAGCTTTTTATTTACATTGACCAACATGAAAAAAAGAAAATCCCACACTACGCAATAACATAAATAAAAAAATAGAAAAGTCCATGTGAGGTGAGAACTTTTTATACTCTCTGTACCTTTTCAGTAGTCTTGCAGGCATGAGGAAGGAGAACTTCATCAGGAGCAGTGGGAGGTGCAGCAGAATCTTAGGGCAAGATGGACTCTACATCGTACTTAGCTTTTATTTTTAAATGGTAACTTTATTTGAATGTTTGGGTAAGAACTGTGGGTGGGCACCAAACTATAAGATGACCTTCTCTAAAAGGGTATAACCCCAACAAGATAATAATAACCAAAATAAGAATTAATATAAAAAAAACATTATAAATAGCAACAAATAATAGTAATAAAAAAGCTATTGTTTCCTGGTTAAAAACAAATGTATGAAAATTGAATACAGTAAGTTGCAAGAATATGCTAGACAGACAAAACTGAAATAAAATTAAAACAGGATTTTACCAAAGGGGCATAAACTTTAACTTTGCCCTGATACTGCCTGTGCCAGGTAAAATAATCACACAATCTTTACTCAGCCACATAGGCTCCATCTATGGGAGCATAGGGGCACTATTTCATGTTCACATCAAGGGTCACAATTCACACCCACCATTAACCTAACTACAGATGAGCGAGCGCAAATTTTGGGAGATGGCAACTTTAAGTGGAAATCAGAACTCAAATAAAATTGGATTATTGGGTGTGTGGTGAGCAGTGAGCCTCACAAGGCTGGTGGGTAGTGGGCATATGAGTTGCCTCTGAGGCAGAGAGGGGCAGGCAAAGGGGCGAAGCTGCTTGGAGATGCTGCCAAAGTGCTCTCTAAGTGCCGAGTCTGTGAACATAGATCTCAGAGCTGCTTTTTTACTGGTTCTCCCTCCGGGCAGTTGAGCACATGTATGAGATACACTGTATACAGTATATGTTTGTGGTTAGTAAAATAGTGGGGGGCCTTGGGATGAATTTTGTTGCAAAACGTGTGCTACTACAGGAAACAAAAGGTTGGGAAATGAGGCTAAATTGTTTGGCAGGCTTATTGAAATAACTCAGAAAGTAACTGAGAAATTTTCAGGCCTGAAGGAAAGTACGGCAACATTTATGTTCAAAGAAATACAGGTATCTTGATAATAAAGGCAGAATAAGATTTAGGTTGGACTTGTTCTGTGGGTTGTAGTACAAGACAGGTTGGGGGATGAGTTATGTCTTAAGATGATGTCTGTGGATCTTACAATGTGAGGTAAGCCTGGCAAACTTGCATAGGACTGGGTAGACTGGCAACAAGTGTAGAATACAATTGGATTGGGAATAACTCTGTGGGTGGTAAATGATTAACTGAGATACAAGACTTGGAAAAAAAACAGAAGACTGGTGATTGTATAATGTGGATTTATGAATACAGTGGAAATGGCCAAGGACTGGGCACTCTATTAGCAGAGACAGAACAAGATTTGGATTGGACTTATGCTATTAATGTGTTATAGGACAGAAGGAAGTCCACATTATTGGGAGATTATGGAGGCGGCGGTGTGGATATTATGGTGTGGATTTTGGCAGAATAGGAAGCTGGGCAACTTGACAGAGGATTTGGCAATTTAGAGACAGGTGTAGTATAAAATTTGGGTGGCAGGTGCACCTGTTCCTTGCCACACCTATAGGGCAAGTTATGGGAAGAATAAGGGCACTGAGGATGTCACGGACTAAAGTTTTGGAGCACAGTAGAAATGGAAAAGCTGGCATCAGATTGGGCAGCATCGTGAAAAGGGTATAAATACATCTTAGTCTAGATTTGTCCTAAGGGTCTGGTACTGGACAGGCCAAGATGTGCATTGACTCTATGATGAGGACCACAAGAACATGTGAAATGACAAGATAGATAGATAGATCCCTATATAATAAATAGATATGAAAGGCACTATATAATAGATAGATAGATGTGAAAGGCACTATGTAATAGATAAGTGCTGCTTCAGTTTGTCCCCCTAAAAATTGAGCCACCGCACAAATTATTTTCACCAGACACTACTACTGATTAGCATAATATAAGCACATAAATTCAAGGAAATTGAAGCATGAA
Organism: Polypterus senegalus; assembly: GCF_016835505.1. Taxonomy (NCBI): domain Eukaryota; kingdom Metazoa; phylum Chordata; class Cladistia; order Polypteriformes; family Polypteridae; genus Polypterus; species Polypterus senegalus. Next base: position 81,835,175 of record NC_053158.1, read on the forward strand.
GGTTACCTTTAAATATCCATGCATGATTCATGTTTATTGTATCCTTATCAACAAATGCAAAGAAGAAAATGTCACCATCTAATCAACGTATACTACCAGATGGCTTTTCCAGTAAGACACAAACTATGGAGAACTTTTGTTAGCATGCCAGGCCCTGTTTTAATTGAAGTTCTTTTGAAAAGTTTGTATAGTTTGAAATAAATCGTCCCTTTAGCAAAGCTTCCATGTGCTGGAGCTGCCCTCTTACTGTTATGTTGATTGTTTAATTTTATTTTTTAGAGTCAGCTTCCTATGATACATGAGGTGGAGGATTATTATTGTTATTGTTATTGCTGAAATTTCTGGATTATTACCTATGTTGTAGCTTGTATATTTTTGCTTCCCTCAATGTCAAGTCAGGTCAAGATTTTTGTCAATGTTTAAGATAAGTTTGTCCCAATGCAATACAATCAGTAATTTTAAAATTTGGAATTTAAAAGATAGGTGTGTGCGTGTGCGCACGCATAATGTTTAATAAGACTTTATAGGAGACTTGCTCTGAGATGGACTGCTGTCTCTTGAATCCCGAGCTTCTGTCTGATATGGCTGAGACAGTCTGACTCAGAGTTAGACAAAGCTAGCACAGTAAATACAAGGATCGATATACAGAAAAATCTCTAAACACAGCTGAAAACTTGTCTTAGTGCTTGTTGACATTATTAGTATTATTCAAATTGAAAACACTAGTTAGAAATTGTATACAAAATTATACTTGCAAGGATCACTGGATTTGAGTTTGCTAATCCATTTGAAATCTTCAGCTGGGGGTTGTATTATTTTTAACCTACTTTAAAGCACAAGTGCCAGCACACTTGGTATTGTTTAATCATGTGGCAAAAACTAAAGCCAACTATGTGGCTCTGCCAACAGCTCATCACAGCTGAACCAGTACATCATACATGTCTACAAAAAACAAGCCTGCAAAAACATTCATCTAAATATTTCTCAAGCACTGATCATTTGGGTGAAAGCTCTTGTTTACTTCTACAGCTCTGTTAACACACTGGAACAACAAATTATGATTCTACGGATCCAATGCTCAAAACTACAGCCTTTTTCAATATTTCCCAATATAAAACAGACTTTCTCTGATGATGCACAGATGACAAAGGTTTGTAACAGGCAGAAAAAAAGGGTATCGAGCCTTAATAATAGTCTTATTTAAGAGAAACCCAAGTTGACAACTGGGTAGATGTCTGTAATGTTTATTGTGAACAAACGGGACACTAAGGAGCAGTAAGTCTTACAGCTGAAAATGGCACCCATTACAACATTTTCAGAGGTCAGAAATACCATACAGGGGTGACACAAAACCAAACCAAACATTATTTTAGATTGATTGATTTTTTGTATAACAAAAGACGCCCCTTCTGTATATGTTCCGGGGCAGCAGCTATGGACATCTCACAACCTCCCCCAGGGGGGCTTGTTGGCAGCCTCCCTGGCTGACGATGGTGCCTCAGTTTCCCGCAGGGTTTCATGGGAGATGGAGTTCTCCAGAACCCTCTGGGGAGCTGGGGTGGCCGCCAGGGGGTGCTGCATGGAGCCAGGAACCCACCTGGACATCTCAGCAGCCCCACCCGGAGGTGGAATTAGCCACAGGTGATCAAGCACCTGGAGCACTTCTGGGTGGGCTATAAAAAGGGCCAGCATCCACCACTCAGGAGCCAGAATTGGGAGGAGAGGACGAGGCTGCCTGGGAGGAGTGGTAGTGCCAAGGTGGAGAGAAAAGAGTGTTTGTGCTGTATTATGTGCTTATGGGACTGTGTTGTGGCTGGAGGGATTACGGGGAAGACGTGCCCTCCAGCTAAAGAAAAATAAAAAGACTGTTTATTTTACATGTGCCTCTGCATAAGTCTGTGCCGGGTTGAGCGCTATATATATATATATATATATATATATATAACACGCTGTTCCTTTGCAAAAGTGACAATGACAATAAAGATCCATCGATCATCTAACTGGGTGACTCACTCATTCACCAACAAGAACCAAAAACACTATTTCCACATTTAGTTTAGAAATTTGGTGGGATGTTACATTTAGGTCAGCATGTATCCACTAAGAAAGGACATTTCCATATATCAGGGGAAAACTTCACCCCACAACAGAAAAACTAAACATCCCAAAAATCTTAAAAATGGCTTGAAAGATCTGATAGAAACTTGGTGATATTATAGAAAAAAGAAATTAACAGACAAGTTTTTTATATATTTTTGTTGATATTTATTAATACTGTGCTAACATCTTTACTCTGCAGTGTGACTTAAGAGGGACAGTGTCCAGGATGGGAAAAAGAGACATGATCATATTGGGAAATGGAAAAAGAAAGTTTTTCAAAACTCAAGGAAGGTGCAAAGTTCAGTGGTTAGCATGCAGTATTTTTTGCTGTTGACTGCCAGCACTCCTAGATGTATACCAGCTCTCATCTTGGTTATCTGTTCTGTTGACGTTCACCACCTGTTGTGGCACTGAAACTGTAAATGTCAGAAAATGCTTGAAAGTGGGCTAAGCCATTCACTAAGGATCTGTTCTTAATCATAAATATAGTAGAGTCAGATCATTACCATATTTGAAAATTAGGCTTAAAATGTGTGCTTCTTTATTTTTGGACATCCAAAAGCACTCAGATACAGTAGGTATACTGTGGAAATATGACTTCATTATAATATAACTGTAATATTGGTTTGGAAATGATCTGTAAAGAGTAAGTATTTGATAGATGTGAAAAGATATACTAAAGTTTAAACGACCCACATATGTGGATCATACCAGATTTGAAAACTTTTTTTTTAAATCTTTAATGAATGTTTAATATTAAATCGATATATTCTTTAAGGTAAATCATAGTGAACTTAAAGTGTTACCTGAACCAAATGAACTTGGTCTAAGTTCGTTTGAAAAATCTGAGGATGTACACTGCAATGTTTTTACGATGATTGTGTTGAAGGAGATCTTAGCATTAAGAGTGCATAATGTGAGTTTTGGCTGTCACTTCATTGCCAAAAGAGATTTTACTCTTTCCTTGCGTTCCCTATGGGTTATCTTTAAGTCACTCCTGAAGCAAAAAAGATTATCTCTGCTTGAAATGCAGATTTTGCCCTGCTATTTTATTTTGAAGTAACACACACCAACTTAAAGTGGGATTTTTAAATAAAATAACTAATGCTGCTTTAAAGAGCTCCTCCTATAATCTCCTCAATTTCAGAACAAGCAGACTCAATCATCATGTTGCCCTGAATTTGGGTCATTGTATAATTATTCATTTCAAGCACTGTATGATAAACACAGACAGAAGCTGAAACAATTAAAGAATAGTTCACTGCAATTTTCAAATTTCAGGGTCACTTTCTTATATTAGTCACCATCTATGTGCAAAGGGAACCTTGGCTTGTTTGTTTGAGTCTTGTTATAAAATATTCATTTACTTGTACTGTGTGTGATATTTGAAGTGTTTATAAAGAAATAAATTGTTCTGTTGTTGTATGTTCCACCTAAAATACTAAACTATGCAGAAAGCACCACTACCTTTATGTCCTTCAGCAAAATACCCAAAATGACAATTTAAGTAGTTTGCTCTTTGTAACTAATTTTTTAAACTTTAGTTGGCACCACAAATTTTGTAAAGAAACATTTTCACAGTTTGTGACTGTTATGTTTTTCCTTTAAAGAATTAACCACACAACCTTAGATAATCATACTCCTTGTAATAAACTGCTCATTTCAATAGAGCTATGTAGCAAATATTGTGGTATTGGATATAAATAAATAGGAAATTCTTACATTTGTGGTCATAACCTTGATTTGGCTGTTATTTTTAAAAAGTGATTAATGATGCGAACTCTTTGCATCACCTTGTTTTTACTCAGTGATATGATATTCCTCTTTTTAACATATAAAGCATTAAATGGCCAAGGTCCAGCTTACTTGTCTGAACTTATCATGACTTACAAACCAGAGCGCACATTAAGATCTCAAGATGCTGGTCTGCTTAGGATTCCAAGGATTAATAAAATAACAGTGAGAGGTTGAGCTTTTAGTTACAGGGCCCCTAAACTGTGGAATGGTCTGCCTGCTACAATAAGAGATGCCCCTTCAGTCTCAGCTTTTAAATCCCGGCTGAAGACTCACTACTTCAGTTTAGCATATCCTGACTAGAGCTGCTGATTTACTGTACATACTGCATCACTGTTGTCAGTCATTAGCACTAAAACATAAGTAACATGATTGTTATAATTTGTTACTAACCCTCACCTATTCTGTTTCTCTTCTCGGTACTCAAATGTGGCACTTGGTGCCACGGCCCACCTGCCAAGTTGTTTGCCTGCCTGTGGTAAAGTCATCCCTGATGGAGGATCACTGGAATCATGGGAAAGAGAGGTCCATTCATCGGATTGGCTGGCCCAGCACTGTTTCAGCTGTGGAATGGCCAAATGGGGGAGACAGCTTGATGGATGAGGTCTCCAGGACTACAAAACAAATCTAAATCATATTATGTGATGTCATCCATTGTTAAATTCTGCTACGTACTTCTTAATTTTTTATTTTTATACTGTATTGAATATTTGTTCTGTTCATTGTATTGTATTGACCCTCTTCTTTTTGTCACCCATTGCACACCCAACCTACCTGGAAAGGTGTCTCTCTTTGAACTGCCTTTCCTGAGGTTTCTTCCATTTTTTCCCTACTGGAGTTTTTTTGGGGAGTTGTTCCTTGTCTTCTTAGAGAGTCAAGACTGGGGTGCTGTCAAGAGGCAGGGTCTGTTAAAGCCCATTGCGGCACTCCTTGTGTGATTGTGGGCTATACAAAAAATTGTATTGTATTGTATTGACATTATATTTCAGGATAGAATTTTCAGATTCTGAATACTGATTAGTATTTTACAATGCTAATAATTGTGCTTTCATTCAGAATTAATTTTTTTTTTCAAGGTATGGTGTTTATACTTATATCCTGTTAAACAGACAGATGGACAAACACTCATAACACTCCAAAGTCATCTAAATATTTTAATCAATTGAAAGTCAAAATTTTTATGCCATCAATACTTTGCAAATGCACTTTATATATACAGTGGGATGCAAAAGTTTGGGCAACCTTGTTAATAGTCATTATTTTCCTGTATAAATCGTTGGTTGTTACGATAAAAAATGTCAGTTAAATATATCATATAGGTGACACACACTGTGATATTTGAGAAGTGAAATGAAGTTTATTGGATTTACAGAAAGTGTGCAATAATTGTTCAAATAAAATCAGGCAGGTGCATAAATTTGGGCACCACAAAAAAGAAATGAAATCAATATTTAGTAGATCCGCCTTTTGCAGAAATTACAGCCTCTAAACGCTTCCTGTAGGTTCCAATGAGAGTCTGGATTGTGGTTGAAGGTATTTTGGTCCATTCCTGGACATTGGTCTCCAGAATCTGCTGATACTTAGTGGAATCCATGCCTCCCTCAACTTTGACAAGATTCCCAGTCCCTGCACTGGCCACACAGCCCCACAGCATGATGGGACCACCACGATATTTTACTGTAGGTAGCAGGTGTTTTTCTTGGAATGCTGTGTTCTTTTTCCTCCATGCATAACGCCGCTTCTTATGCCCAAATAACTCAATTTTAGTTTCATTAGTCCACAGCACCTTATTCCAAAATGAAGCTGGCTTGTCCAAATGTGCTTGAGCATACCTCAAGCGGCTCTGTTTGTGCTGTGGGCGGAGAAAAGGCTTCCTCTGCATCACTCTCGCATACAGCATCTCCTTGTGTAAAGTGCGCCGAATGGTTGAACGATGCACAGTAACTCCATCTGCTGCAAGATGATGTTGTAGGTCTTTGGTGCTGGTCTGTGGGTTGACTCTGACTGTTCTCACCATTCGTCACTTCTGTCTATCCGAAATCTTTCTTGGTCTGCCACTTCGAGCCTTTACTTGAACTGAGCCTGTGGTCTTCCATTTCTTCAATATGTTCCTAACTGTGGAAACAGACAGCTTAAATCTCTGGGACAGCTTTCTGTATCCTTCCCCTAAACCATGATGGTGAACAATCTTTGTCTTCAGGTCATTTGAGAGTTGTTTTGTGACCCCCATGTTGCTACTCTTCAGAGAAAATTAAAGGAGGAGGGAAACTTACAATTGACCCCCTTAAATACTCTTTCTCATTATAGGATTCACCTGTGTATGTAGGTCAGGGGTCACTGCGCTTACCAAGCCAATTTGAGTTCTAATAATTACTTCTAAAAGTTTTGGAATCAATAAAATGACAACGGTGCCCAAATTTATGCACCTGCCTGATTTTGTTTGAACAATTATTGCATACTTTCTGTAAATCCAATAAACTTCATTTCACTTCTCAAATATCACTGTGTGTGTCTCCTATATGATATATGTAACTGACATTTTTTATCGTAACAACCAACGATTTATACAGGAAAATAATGACTATTAACAAGGTTGCCCAAACTTTTGCATCCCACTGTATATATGTGTGTATTTATGTGCATTTATGTATGTGTGTGTGTGTATATATTGTGACAGTAGGGGTCGCTGTCGCTCCTCCAAACCCACAGACAACATGTCCAGACACCAGGTAAAAGTCCCAGAAATAATTTTAACTTCTTTTATAATGTGCACAAAGCACCTCCAACTCCACAATACACAATAATTAATAATACAATAATAAACAATAAATCCTCCTCTCCACCCAGAAGCTCTGTCACCCTTCCTCCCAACTCTGGCTCAGCTTGCTGGGTTTCCCACAGTGCTTGAAATAGGCCTCGGCCCAGAAATGCTTCTGTCCTGCAGCCCATGTGATTCCATAGCACTTCCGGATCAGATGAAAACTCTTATTTTTCTTCAGCCTGGAAGTACTTCAGTTCTTCCGTCCCCGTGACTTGTGAGTACTTCCGGGCTATAATAGAAACAATCTTCGTGTCTCCCTGCAGCGTCCCCTGGCGGCCCCCACAGTATCCAGCGGGGCTGTGAAGCCGCACTCCATTGTCCATGATGCCCTGCGGGAATTCAGGGCACCTCCATGTTGTAGGGAGGACTCCATCTAGCAATGTGGATGTATTGGCCAGCAGCTGGCCATCTCTCACAATATATATATATATATATATATATATATATATATATATATATATATATATATATATATATATATATATATATATATATATATATATATATGTTTAAGAGTCTGTCTAGATGGACTGGCATCCCAACTGGATTTGGAGATGAGATCCTACTTAGGAGTCATAGTGGACTCTAAGCTATCGACTTCCCGACAATGTTCAGAAACCATTGGGAAGGCTAAACAGAATGTTAGGTTATATAACACGATGTGTGGCGTACAAATCCAGGGAGTTTGTGCTCAAGCTTTATAATTCACTGGTGAGGCCTCATCTTGAGTACTGTGTGCAGTTTTGGTCTCCAAGCTACAAAAAGGACATAGCAGCACTAGAAAAGGTCCAGAGAAGAGCAACTAGGCTGATTCCAGGTCTACAGGGGTTGAATTATGAGGAAAGATTAAAAGAGCTCAGCCTATACAGTTTAAGCAAAAGAAGATTAAGAGGTGACATAATTGAAGTGTTAAAAATTATGAAGGGAATCAGCACAGTGGATCAAGACTGTTATTTTAAAACGAGTTCATCAAGAACACGGGGATGCAGTTGGAAACTTGTTAATGGTAAATTTCACACAGACATTAGGAAGTTTTTCTTAACAAAGAGAACCATAGACACTTGGAATAAGCTACCAAGTAGTGTGGTAGACAGTAAGACTTTAGGGACTTTCAAAACTCGACGATGTTCATTTTGTAAGAAATAAATGAATAGCTTTGTTGGACTGAATGGCCTGTTCTCATCTAGATTGTTCTAATGTTCTAATAGATGGACACCAGGAATGGGGGTGCAGCCCAGCTAGGATGGTCCACTGTTTAATATCCCAGTCAAGATAATAAACTAAAGGATGAACTATTGATACCCAGCACCAAAAGGTGGCAGTGTTCTCTTGGCTGGAGCCCAGTTTGGAAACTTGCAGGGTTGGGAGTTGTAGTGCAGAAGGGCAACTATCTAGGTCCTTAGGTGCCACAGGGATTGCAGTGAACACAGGAACGCCCTATTTTGTGGAATTTTCTCATGACCTGAAAGTATACCCGGCAGGCGATACTGAGGCACAGGAAGTACTCCAGGGTCTAAGGTAAAAGCGAGCTGTCTCACTCCATAGGAGAGTCAGAATAGGGAGTAAAGTAGACACTCACGGGGAGACATAAAGGGAGACGGAGATGCTTTACTGATTATTTGTGTGGTGCTGGACTGATTTGATACTGTAGCAAGGTGTGGTGAGTGCAGCTGAGTTGTATATGGTGTTTGGGCTCAGGAGCGCCAACTCATGGTCACTATATATACTGCGGTATATATTGGAGAAGTTAAACTTAATATAAATTTTACATATTTTTAAAATGATCTGGAAACAGACATCCTAATAATTTACTTCCTGCTATTGATAAAGTTAAGAAAACTTAAAAATTAAGAGGCACTGTGGTGCTACCTAATAATGCACCAGCATTCCAGGATAAAATCACGAAGTGTTTACTATCTATTTGGAGTCCCTGCATTGTCTTTCCACATCCCAAAGACATGCACGTTAACTCAGTTGGCGACTCCCCATATAAGTGAGTGCGCTCACTCTAGTGTTATTTCCAATTTCCTTACACCTGGTGCTAATAAGGCAGGCCCCGGTCCCCACAATCCTGAACTGAGTCCCAGATGGATTTACACATTTTTCTGAGATTAAGCTTGCTGCTCTAATTTTGCAACCACCAGGATCTGGCCTTAATATTTTCCTAGAGTCTGTAGTGGTTACAGTAGTGCCTTCAAGTTTTTTCACTGATTTGCAAATATTCTAGTAGGTTTTTTTTATTATATTTTCTTGATATACTTCAAACTACTAGAATCATTAATAGTTGCAAAATGTTCCCCTGTATCCAATGTCTGTTGTTACAAAAGCTTCCAATTTACTGTCTCAACATTATATTTATCATCATTGATATTCTCTCTTCTTCTAGAATTGTACAATCTAATTTAAACTACCACAGATACATTAATTTTAAATAAACCCTGAACCCTGATCATGACTCTTTATTGAGCTATAGGGCTTTATTCCAAATCCTTAACTTATGTCAGAAGCCCTTTACTGTGCTGAGGCAGAAAAAATACACCTATACATTCAAATTATCTACCTGAACCATCCCAATCTGTTATTTTGTTCTTTAACACGGCACCACAACTGCACTGGAGTTATTTGCTTACTGCTGCTGATATTTTGCTCACCAGAGGTACTGCTCTAGAAGGGTTTCATTTTTTAATCTGATATACAGCATTTACAATCTCATATGTACCCATGTATCTATAATGCATAGCAGGGCCTGATTCTAGGAGAATCACTGTTCAGTGTCTATATATTTTCTTTATGACGGACTATTTATTCACATGTTTTTCAGGATCATTGTTATGATAACGATACAAAAAAACATAAATTATACCCCTTTTTTCCTTCAAATGAAAGAGTGGCAGTAGAAATTAACTACCAACTGACAGCTTTGAACAGTATAACAATAATGGATAATGATTTACCTGTCCAGGCCTCTAAAGTATTCAAGCTGGAGGTCACATTTGATTTTGTTTGCCATTAAGACTATGTGATGAATATATTATTCTTTCACTTGAGAAACAGCACTCATTTCACACAATATTTATTAATGAATACTGTTCAAAAATGTAATCTGTACATTTTATTAAAAAATGTTAGATTTTTATAATGTCCTATTATATGAGCTCCCTAAAAGCACAGAATGCTTAAATTCTGCCACTATAATTTATGGTTCAAATTGCTCTAAAAACGCTACACTGCCTAATTGTTCCTTTAATGTACACTAAATGACTCTGAATCAAAGCTTCTCACTGTTCTGATGTTCTCTGCTTGTACAGTATGTTGCCATATGCCGATTTTTTTTTGTCTGAAGCTCTTTACTATTTTTCCTGAATGACAGAGCTTTTATTCTACAGTTTCTATTGTAATATTCTTCCTCAGTCTTTATGAGGATAAATCATTAGCCAAATGTAAAAACAAGCTATTAACTATGATTCTTTTAACTTTATAGGATATATTTTCTTACTAATTCTGGGCTCTGCCCTTAAGTTAGATAAAGTTACACTTCTCCTCATTTTTATCATTTAAAAACATTAACACTGGTGCCTCCTAGTGTAGCATTAGTGCATTTAAAAAAAAAAAAAACAATTGCTGCAGCCTTCCTTAATAAAACAAATCTTTGCTGAAACGTTACAATCTTGCAATCAACTGTTTATCCGTCACAAACTATTATCATTTATAGCATCCCATGTATGATATGAATCAAAGTTGTTTAACTTAAATTCCACATGTTGAAACAACATTTTGCAGTACATTCCACTATCTGCATACATGTCTTTCGAAAAATATGTATTTGAACCTTTGTTATTCATTAAATATTACACTTTTAAATGGTTTGAGTCCCTGCTAGCTGCCAATACTATTTTACTAAACTGAGTTGTGCTAAGGGGTATACAACTAATCTAATAATCTAATCTAATAAGAGTGCATTCTGCATAGGATGATTAATTTCATACTGTACCATAACTTAGTCTTTCTCAATGCTGAGTATACTGTATGTTGTTGTTTCCAGGTAAACAGCATACAGGAGAGTTTAAAGAAAACTTTAGACAGTATTCAACTGGCTGCATCCATCTTCAGCCTGCTTGCTGACAACAGTAGTATGTTATCATAGGAACTAGTTAAACACACAAACCCATGGTAATAACAATAAGATGCAAATGCAAAACAACATAAAGATAAGGAACTGATGATACTTCAATATGCTTTATAAATAGTTACTTCTTACAATTCCTGTAGAAGTTATAATGCACTTTACTACTTGTGGTGGCTCATATTAAGTAAGAAGAATATGGGCTTGTGGGGAGTATGCAAGTTAAAAATTAAATAATTGTTTTATTAAAAAGTAATGCATGAAAAATACAGACATTAAATAATAAATAAAATATACGTTACTCCTTGCTTGTCTATGTGCTTCATTGTCATGTCTTCTTATTGTTTCTCATTCTTTGTTGCTTAAGTAAGTGCCTTTTGCAATGTGCTTGATGGTGAGTAGATGTCATTGCTCTTCTTCTTCGTCTTCATCTTCTTCTTTTTCTTTCTGCCATTATGGTGGTTAGTATTTTGTTTTGCAATCACTTTGCAACAAACACATGACTACAGGATACTTTGCAGTCCTTTATTCGCATCTAATAAAGTTTCAGGTTTAGATAGATAGATAGATAGATAGATAGATAGACAGATAGATAGATAGATAGATAGATAGATAGATAGATAGATAGATAGATAGATACTTTATTAATCCCAAGGGGAAATTCACATAATCCAGCAGCAGTATACTGATACAAAGAAATAATATTAAATTAAACAGTAATAAAAATTAAAAGAATTAAGATAAAATTAATGTTTGCATTTACTCCCCCGGGTGGAATTGAAGAGTCGCATAGTGTGGGGGAGGAACGATCTCCTCAGTCTGTCAGTGGAACAGGACAGTGAAAGCAGTCTGTCACTGAAGCTACTCCTCTGTCTGGAGATGACACTGTTCAGTGGATGCAGTGGATTCTTCATGTTTGACAGGAGTTTGCTTAGTGCCCGTCGTTTAGTAATCAATAAATACAATAAATTCAAAAACAGGATGTTGTTTCTATAAGCATGTTGTTTATACAAGTTAAAGTAAGAAGCCTTTTCAGTCAGAGAGAGGTTGTGTGACATAACAAAAAGCTACGTATAAACCACAGTAAATTCTCCACAAGTTGTTCATACAGGTAAGAACTCACACTTGATTATGAACTCTGAACACGTATCTGATGATCTTCTCGATTGTGGGCATGCACTTCTCCATCTTTGTCATTCTTGTATAGTATATCCTGCAATTGGAACTCAGCAGATGTTCTTCTTCTTCTTCTTCCTACCACAGTATTCTTCATCAAATAATCAACCTTTGTGATTTGCTTCATGCTCAGGAGATGTTGCTGCTCTTCTTTTTCTTCCCACCACGTCTCCTTGCTTAGCAATCTCTCTGCCACAAAAAGCACACAACCACAGGTCTTTGCCGAGGTTTCTGCATCCTCAGATTTTTTAAAACTTCCAGAATGTGTCATAAGCTTTCAATTAAGACCAGGACTAATCGTGTGACAGACGAACAGACCTTGGCATTTTATATATATGAGACACAAAAATAACTGGACTGGGCTTGGGGCTTTCCTGGAAAACCATCTGAAGGTTGGCTGGATGTGAATCATAGAACTCTATCCCCTAATACACACCCTCTCAAACGGTCGACCAGCTACATATATCATGTGAATAGCCCAGTCAGTATTTGCACAACAATCATTATACGAGTTGCCGCTATAATGTCGAGTGAAAAAAATCAAGCCGCGAATCAACATCAAATTTCTTGCGAAATTAAATAAAATGACCACAGAAATTTATGATATGATAAAAACAGTGTACGGTGATAACAGTTTGTCTCACACACAAGTTTTTGAGTGGCACAAACATTTCAAGGAAGGACAAGAAAATGTGGAAGACGTTCAACGGCCAGGTCAAGAAGTGGGTGGGTGCTTCACCAAGACAACACTCCCATGCACAATGCTTATTCCGTAAAGCAGTTGACTGACAAAAACATTCCTGTCCTCGATCATCCTTCCTATTCGCCCAATTTAGCTATGTGTGATTGTTACTTGTTCCCAAAAATCAAAAGTGACCTGAAGGGAACACATTTTTCAATGGATGAAGTGAAGACAGAAACGGCAAGCCTGTTGAAGAGCCTTAGAGCAAGAAGACTTCCAGCACTGTTTCAATCATTGGAAGACACGTATGAGGCGGTGTAGAGATCGGGAGGGGGAGTATATAGAAGGTGACAATGTTTAGAATGGTGTAATTCATCAATAAATATTTTTTTTTACCAATCCAGTAATTTTCGTGTTTCACCTCGTAAATACTGTGTCCAAAAATGATTTTTAAAAATATGTTATAAACCCCATGTAGTTTGCAAGAGTGCCAAGGAAAAATGTAATCTAATATTTTCATGTAAAGTGGAAAGAAAAAAGTTTATGATATAATAGAAGCCAATAGTGACCAATGTTATATAATGTCTAATGATGTAAAAAAAAATCCTTGGAAAAAGAAAAAAACCTCATGTTACTCATGTCGCATAAACCACATGCCTGTGTCACGCACGTGCGATTAGGGGGCCGCGTAAGGACCTAAACTGTAGCGTGAAAGCGCATGCCAGAAGAGATTGGCAGGGTACTAACCTCTCTCTCTTTTATTCTGCAGAAAGAAAGACACACCACCGCCATGATCCTGCTATGTTTTCCTGAACACGCATCACCACTTCCGCCCTCCCTCTGTCGAGTCCTGATGACGTAATCAATCCCAGAATCCATCTCGGTTCCTTCCCAGCATTCATCACTCTTCATTTCCGGTCCCTCACCATAACTCTTCCCCCATTCCGCCATTCTGGCAGTCTCTGTTAGATGAACGATTCTTGTATCAAATCTACTTTGGCTCATTTGTTTGCAGTATACGGGGACGGAAAACCCCAAACCTTTATGCGTATTTTGTCTCTTTATTACACCTGTTATCCAGTCATATATGCAAAATATGCAAAATGCATGCTTTTTTTGCTAAATATTGTTAACTTTATTCTTTCAGAATAATCACCTTTTACCATAAGTAGGAGACTGAAGGCTCATGGGAATGGATTTTTGAATTGAAGACCCAGTTTGACAGTCAATAGTCCTGTCTTCAATTTAAAAACTTCAAAGATGATGTGCACTGATTATTCCAGAAGTATATATTGTGGACTGTGCCGGGCAGTTTATCCCGGCCAAGTCCCCCAAGCCGCCAGATGGAGCCCTCCCTGCAGTATGGAGGTGCCCCTAAGACCAGCAGGGAGTCATGGACTATGTAGTTTTTATTCTCAGCCCTGCTGGATACCACAGGGGCCGCAAGAGGGAGCTGCAGGGAGGACCAGGGACTTATTTGTACACTATGACCTGGAAGTTCGTCATAGGAAGAGCGACGGACTTCCGGGATGAAGAAAAGTACTTTTAACCTGACCCGGAAGTGATACAAGATCACATGGACTGGGGACTAGGAATACTTCCGGGTCAGAGAATATAAAAGGACTGAGGGAACTCCCAGAAGGCGAGCTGAGCTGGGTGGTAGGAGGGCAACGCGTCTGGGAGTGGAGGATTGTGAATATTATTGATTTATTACTGTTATTGTGGTTTATGAATAGTGTGGAGTGGAGGGTGCTTGGTGCACATTATTATAATAAATATAATCTTTGTGGCAATTTTACCAGGTGTTTGGCGTGGTACCTGAGGGTTCAAGGGAGCACTACTGCCCCCTACTGCGACAATATTTAACATTATTTCAGGTATTCTTAGCATACAGCTGAATCTCTGGCATGTGAATTATGCAACATGAGTAAAGTGAGATTTTTTTTCTTTTTTCCATGGACACTTTTCATACCATTTGGCCTTTGAACAGCATTGACCATTATTGACTTCTATTAAATCATAAACCTTTTTCTCTCTATTGTGAACGAAAACAAGAGATTAAATGTTTTCTCTGCCACCACTATAAATTCTTTGGGGTATGTAACATATGAAAAATAATCTGACTTTTGGGTGTAGTATTTCTTTAAGTTGGTCAATGGCACAAAAATAGATACAAATGAAAAATGGTGTAAATATCAGTGAGGATGAGTCTGCATGTACCAACGTTTTTTGAATTTATGCTGACATGCCTAAAGCTTTTGCATGAAAAAACAAACAGCATTCATTTCTGGATGCACACCTTGATCGCACCAGGGCACACGTCAACTTCTGTTTCATAAGTCTTAAAGCACATCAGTCATAGGCTATTGTTAGTTGGATTTAATAATATTACATGTAGAAGAAAACAAATTTAAGGCACGATATTTATAACAAAAGGGGTTCGATATTTAAAGTCTGTAAAAAATTCAGTTTGATACCCGTAAATGCCAATAGGGACTCTTCTCTGTTGGGACCTTCAGCAAGGCCCTTAACCTGCAATTGCTAAGCGCTTTGAGTAGTGAGAAAAGTGCTATATAAATGCAAAGAATTAATTATTACTTCACCAAGTTTGTGTTGACAATTTTTGAAACACACAATGAAAAGATCTAGATGGTTAAGTCTTAAAGGATTTACTTTTAAGGGCCGAGAATGACGAGAGCTCAGAAAAGAGCATTTATATGACTCAATCATTTTTGGTGAACTTTGTTATTAATACTGTTGTGATTATTCTAAAGCAGAAAGGCCTAAACTGAAAAATTATCTTTACACTCACCAATACTTAAAATGAATTCAGTAATTTAACAAAATATAAATAAATTAACCAAATACAAAAGTTCAATAATAAAAAATAAAAAACAAGGTAAACAAGAAGAAAATAAACTGAAACTAAGAAAAAAAATAATGATATGGAACAGAAGCAATTATTAACATTGTAACAGAAAGGCGCTATACAGTAATCTCTCGCTATATCGCGCTTCGACTTTCGCGGCTTCACTCTATCGCGGATTTTATATGAAAGCATAACTAAATATATAACACAGATTTTTTTGTGCTTCGTGGGTTCTGCAGACAATGTGTCTTTTTACTTCCTGTACATGCTTCCTCAGTTGGTTTGCCCAGTTGATTTCATACAAGGAATGCTATTGGCGGATGACTGAGAAGCTAACCAATCACAGCATGCAGTTAAGTTCTCCTGACTGAGAAGCTAACCAATCAGAGCATGCAGTTAAGTTCCTGCCTGCTGAATGCAGTGTTAACCAGGAAGTCTTGTCTCGCTCATTCAGCATAAACGTGTTTCTCTGTGTAAAGAGTTGTGCTCTTTTGTGTTTATCTTTGTGCATAGTCAAGCCCTTCATTATGGCTCCAAAACGATCTGCTACTGCTTCAGGGGCCATGCCCAAGTGCAAACGGAAGATGTTAATGATTGCCGAAAAGGTAAACGTTTTGGATTTGTTGAAGGCTACAATTCTTTTTATTTAAAAAGTAGGAAAGGAATATAAGATCTACGGCCGCAGTGTCCTTTTAACCAGGGTGCAAAACGAGTTGTAAGTGGATGTAATAAGGCAGTAGTCTGGATGGAATCTGCTTTAGGGATTTGCATTGAAGACTGCCAGAAGAAGAACAACGGCAGTGCTACACAATCGCCTGAAGTGGCTCCTTTGGAAGAACTGTAACGCTCTACTTTGTTGTTCAGTAAAATAAAACTCATTGTTATCGGACAAGTCATCGTGTCATTGTTGGTGAGTAACCATAATTAATTTTCTACTTACAGTACTTAGTACATGTACGTACGTTTAGTGTCACTGTACACACATTTACTGTATACTATTTTTCTTGCATTGTACGTATTTATTGCTGGTGGCCTGTCTATCGTAACGGCTGTAACATATGTGATATCTATATATATATATTGTGAGACACTTAATATCTTTAAAATAATATTTAGGTGTTACTGTATATAAACAGTGTGTTTATATACATAATTTCAATGAATCTTACCTAATATCTAAGAGAATACAAAGGGATTATGCTGTATAACTGTGCAGGGAATATTTATAAACAGTGTGGGAGAGTTTATAAGGGCTTAAAATATATAAAAATAACCATACAAACATATGGTTTCTACTTCGTGGATTTTCACCTATCGCTGGGGGGTCTGGAACCCAACCCCCGCGATCGAGGAGGGATTACTGTATTGGCGCCTGACCCGACACAGACAGACACGGGAGGCACACTGTTAAAACAAATGTTTTATTTCAATTTCTTTGCCTGTGGGCAACGCCTTCCCCGTCCCCACAGCCACAACACAGTCCCACAAACAAAAACACAACACCAAACTCTTCCTCTTCTTTCTCCATCACTTCTCTTTATCAAGCTTTGTCTCCCTCCTCCCGACTCTGGCTGCCGAGTGGTGGCTGCTGGCTCCTTTTATAACACAAAAAACACTGCCCATAAGGACCCAGCAGCTCCTGCTGCAGCACCCCCTGCAGGCGACTGAGGATCCCAACAGGGCTGCACCAAACTCCAACTCTCATGAAGCCCTGCGGGAGGCCGAAGCACCGTTGCAACTCAGGGTAGTTGCCATCTAGCGTCCTGGGGAAGGTATTGGGTAGCCCATGCTTGCTCCCCCAAAAGATATACTGAAGAGGCATCCCGGCCAAGCATGGATCCCGGCCGTCCACCACAACATCTAAGTTAATTATCCACAGTATCCAAAAATCACTGATCCTAAGTACCAAATAATGACTTAAGAACCAGTAAATTCAAAAGCCAAAATGTTCAAAAGACCACAAACCTTACTCAAAAGAGAGAAGCAGGAGCTGAAGGACAAAGACTAAAATGCAGACTAATGTCAGAGCAAAGCGCCTGTGGCAGCTGGTGTCTTAAACAAGCCTCTCAGGAAACTGCAGCTGCAATGATCACAGCACATGAGAGCTGCAATTCAAAAAAATTACAAAGAAAATTACAATAATGGGTAAGGGTCTGGGGAAAATAAAAAACACAGTTAAATAAAATGCAAAGAAGACAAAGGTAAGAAGTAGGAGAAACAATAAACACAAAAAATAATGTAAAAAAAATGCAAGATACACCTTACAAATTGTGGTATATGGCTGGCCGTTCATCCCAGCCAATACCCCCACGCCGACAGATGGAGCCCTCCCGGCAACATGGAGGTGCCCTGAATTCCAACAGGGCATTATGGACCTTGGAGTTTTTCTTCACAGCCCTGCTGGATACAGCAGGCGCCGCCAGGGGACGCTGCAGGGAGGCCCAGGGACATCTATTATCCACATGGCCCGGGAGTAATTCACAATCACGGAAACGGAAGAAATGATATACTTCCAGGCTGAGGAGAAGAGGAGTCTTGATCTGACCCAGAAGTGCCAAGAATCACATGGACTAGGAGGATCAGAAGCACTTCTGGGTCAAGGACTATAAAAGACTGTGGGAGATCCCAGACAGGCGAGCTGAGTTGGGAGGAAGGGAACAACGCGTCTGGGTGTGGAGGATTGATTATTGTTATTATTATTGTATTGATGTATGAGTATTGTGGAGTGGAGGGTGCTTTGTGTACTGTATTGTCCGAATAAATGTAATTATTGG
Organism: Polypterus senegalus; assembly: GCF_016835505.1. Lineage (NCBI taxonomy): Eukaryota > Metazoa > Chordata > Cladistia > Polypteriformes > Polypteridae > Polypterus > Polypterus senegalus. The sequence goes on from NC_053158.1 coordinate 81,853,514, forward strand.
ACTTTTATCTGGTGTTTGGCGTCTGATCCGAGGGTTCAAGGGGACGACAGCGCCCCCTATCTGTCACAAGATATAATTGTTATTCCAGATTTTAGACATCAATTTAGGGAAAGCTAAAGACAGCAACAGCCTTGAAGGAACACAACTTTGGCATAAGCACAGAAACATATAATTACCAGCTGAGCCATAGAACCAAAAGTCATAGGCTACACATAACAAGCCAGCACTGAAATATCGGCTAGCATAAAACGTTTAAAAAGTATACACAAGAAAAAATGCAATCATAGAACAAGTTCAGCCCTTTGCACACATGTCCTTTTAATATAATACTAAGTAACGAAGTACAACTGACATAAATGATGCCAATTGCCATATGTGCAGATACCAAATTTTTGATCAATTATGAGCCACTAAATTTTACATAAATTACCAGTTAACCATCCAAAGAATCTACTAGAACTTCACATGTATCAGGAGGACCCTGTAATAGCATTTACACATTCAATCCCAAGTCAGGGTGTGGGGACCTTAAAAGTTGAACAAAATGTACGCAATCACAGACTTCAGCCTTAATCATCTAAACAGATGGACTTGGGACATGAATACCACTATGAAGCCTAAAGAACTGCTGAGGGAAACTCAAAGGAGTATAGATCTGAAGATGTTTGCTGTTGAAATGTTTTCACTGAAGTAATTCTATGTATTCACCAACTCACTGTTGCTTGACTGCCAAGTAAGAGAATGGCTTCTTTACTATGAAAAAACACAGCATAGTCTCATCTGGTGGAAACCAGTCTAATAATGTTCTCCTCGCTATGGACAGAGAGTAGCTCCATTATTTCAGGATGTGTCCAGTTTCTTGACACACTTCAAATGGTTAACTCTAGAAAACAAACTTCTGCCAGAAATAAAACCAGATGTAAACTCTGATTCGACATCACCTAAACCTCTCTTCATTAGTTCCCTTGATCCACTAGAAATTCAGTGCACTGTGCATGTAGCCCACTGAAATACTTTGTGTGCCCAAGCCACCAAATTTTAAATTTGTTCACACGTAAACAGAAAGAGAAAACTCCTGTGAATTCATCCAGACTAAGATGTAATCAGTGCAGAACTTGAACATTTTGTACGTTCATAGGGGAACCCACCCACACGTTGACTGCAAGTGTTTAGTTTACTGGCTAAACCTGAAGCTCTGTGTCTACATCAAACAAAGTACAATTATTCCATAATAAATAACTGCCTAAATAACTGCATTCATAGTTCTATGTGTATTTGTTTCACTGCCCATTCTCCACGATTTTTTTTTACTATTATTTTATCTTTGAAAAGCAAAACATTACAATGGCATACTGCTCAATTAAACAAAAAGCAGTAACATAAGAGATCATTTACCTCAAAATCAATCCAAAGAAAACAAACGAAAAACAGAAATACAAAGGAAAAAAACTTAAACAAAAATTCAAATCCCACACAAGAGAAAAAGAAGAGCCACAATCCCATCTAACTGTTTAAATATAATAGAACAATTAATAGCATAAGACAGTTAATTACATGCCAAGCATGCTTATTATTCTAAAATTATATTAATGAATTCTTGCCATGTTTAAAAAACATTTTGGACACTGCCTCTAGGACAGAATTTGATATTTTTTAATGTGAGATAATGTAGAATGTCATGTACCCACTGAGTTATAAAAGGCTGGCAACGATTCTTCCATTTAAGGATGATAAGTCTGCATGAAAGTAGTGTGGTACAGGATATTTGAATCAATTTATTCCTTTGCACTTCAATCACATCCAAGAGTGCACTAAATATAACTGTTAATAGATTAGGAGTGATTGTGACATTAAGATCGTCTAAGAAGCATGTAAAGATTTTTGTCCAAAATTATATTAATTTAGTGTTTTCTCAAAAAACATTCAGCCCAGTGATGTTGCAGCTAATTTGCAATGTTCTCCACACGTCTATGCACATTTGTCTCCTGGTACTAAACTTTTCCTCCCACATTCCCAAAAGTGTCCTGGCTAGGTTTAATTGCCAATGCTGAAGTGACACTTTGTGAGTTTGGGTGTGTGTGTTAATGGGCTTGGCGATGGACTGGCACCTTGTGGATCAGTGCTTCCTTGATAGGCATAGCCTGGCATGATCCAGAATTGCATTAAGGTGTCTTGAGAATGTCCAGTTATTTTTATTTAGATTTTTACTTTGATATTCTGGAATTCAAGGGTATACGGTGCTGTGAAACAAAATACTAGTGATTGAATATAAATATGTGCATACATTAAAAAACGCATAATGCAAGCATCCAACCCTACTTCTTTTTAAATCTTTTTGCAAGTCTTTTCAATACTGAGGTCTTATCTAGAAAAATATGATGTGCTTTATGATAATGATAGCACCACATTGCACTGATTAAACCAGAAACTAACTTTAAATGGTGAAACCTCGGTCATTGTAAAAGAGGATAATAAATGCCATAATGGCCAAACACAAGCAGATTCAGACATTGTAGTTTACCTGCATTTTCGACTAATGTAGCGTATTCTACAGGATGGTCTTACCTTTTGCTGAGACTTCGCCACAGCTGGGCACCTGAGGAAATATAAAAGAAGTGTCATCATCATGTTTCTAAAGTTGCAGCTTTATCAGTTCAGATCAGTTATTAGAAGAATCTCCTGTGAACAGTCAGCATTCAAAGCTGCTACACTTAGAGCACTGGACAGATATTTTGCCACAAGCAGACTTCAAGCACTGCTTACAATTATATTCATTGCTGATTTGTGTCTAGTCCATTACAAATGAATTTTAGTGAATCCTTCCTGTTAAAAATGTCCTAATTACACAAAGCATTAGTGAGATTCAAAGACTTTATGGTGCATCTACAGCACTGACCTAAGGCTAAAGTCCTTGTAGTTACCTTTTAAATGGTAGAGCTAAAAAAAAGAATATAGTAACTGTAGAGGACAATATGCACGGAACAGCTAAACATTCTCTAAAATGTTTTCCATGTAACTATTCAATATTTCAGATACCCTTCATTTGATGCAAACCCAAGCCATTCTACTGCGCATAATCAGAAAATAGGGTTTTTGTCTGTTCAGCAAGTTCATGAGCCAACTTTTTGACCAAATAAATGGTCAATGAAAGGTGAAAAAGTCTGAGAAAGCATTGTCTGGTGAGTGTTCAAAGCAAAGTATTGCATGGGTTATATAGTACAGAGAGAATTACATGCTAGACGGAGACTGAGTCGGTTAAGTCTGAATTGGTGGCTGTGGATTATAATGCAACAAGTAAGGCCTCGACCATGGCAGCTTTACAGACATGATCGTCATGGAGTGTCACATATGCAGAACCACAACCTCACCATTGGTCCTGTGGAATCATTAGCTGATTTTCTTCCATTCTGCATGAAAACACAAGATTAAAAATGTGTCTCGGGTTCCACTATAAAATGTGAGGGGTAATTTGGGCCATTTTCGGGTATTACGGTAGGATAATATAAGACATCAAATTAACTGTTTTAAAGAGTTTAGAGCTAGAGGAGTCTCCATGCAAGCCATTTAGTATAGGACACCATAATGGATTTTCCATTGCTTAATGCAGTATTTCCTAATCTCGGTCCTCTGGGCACACTGTGGCTGCAGGTTTTTGTTCCAACCAGCTTCTGTTTTCAATTGGACTCCTGGGCTAATTAAGTGATGTGTTATTTCCCAAGTTCAGTGTTTTGGTAACAATATAGAAATTAGAAAACTAAGTTTGGTAAAGGGGCGGCACAGTGGCGCAGTGGTAGCGCTGCTGCCTTACAGTTAGGAGACCCGGGTTTGCTTCCTGGGTCCTCCCTGCGTGGAGTTTGCATGTTGTCCCCGTGTCTGCGTGGGTTTCCTCCCACAGTCCAAAGACATGCAGGTTAGGTGAACTGGCGATTCTAAATTGTCCCTAATGTGTGCTTGGTGTGTGGGTGTGGCTGTGTGTGTCCTGCGGTGGGTTGGCGCCCTGCCTGGGATTGGTTCCAGCAGACCCCTGTGACCCAGTGTTCGGATTCAACGGGTTGGAAAATGGATGGATGAAGTTTGGTAAATATTTATAAATATATTTAAATGTACCAAGCAGTTATATGGGAATAATGTATTTTCATCTTGATTTTCATTCTACTTTTATAGGTGTTCTAATTGTTTAATTAATCCATTATTTACTAATTAGTGGGTCTGATGCTAAAGTACTTGCAGCCTTTGATTATTCAGTGTTGTTTGTCAGCATGTCTGCTCTGCTCGTTTTTAATTGTCATTAATAAGATACAAACACAGGGGGGGAAAACTGCACAGAGAAAGGGCAAAATATAATGAAATCAACAAAAGAGAATTAAGCATTTAAATTTATAGCAAAAGCAGAAATATTTCTAAATGTCTTATACTGTAAATGTGAAAATTATGCTGCTGTGCTTTTCTGAATGTAAAGAGAAAAAAAATACCAGCTAATTAAACGAGATCAGTGCTATCAGGTGTTGTCACTGATTAAGAATCTGGTTGGAACAAAAACCTGCAGGCACAGTGGGGCCACAGGGCCGAGGCTGGGAAACACTGGCTTAATGTGTCTAATGTGGTGCTACTCCATCGACTGCTGTTAGTGTCAGCGGAGCGCAAGTGATTTTAGATCAAAGCTATCTGACAGAGATGCAGTATGCACTTATTTTAGCCCCAAATGCTTTGAGTGTAAAATATTTTCAAAACATATGAAAAAGTGAGGTAGACACTTGATCGCCATTCTGATCTTGTCACGGGTACATCTGAGACAGTTTTAAATAATGTGCACTATTTGTGCATAATGCGTATTTTTATCAGAATTATGGCATGTTTTTTACAGATTGAAGATGAATGAATTTTATGGATGAATGAGTTCCATTTCTTATCAAAAATTCTAACTGAAACATTCTTTTATTATGCAGCTGTTTTCCCATTACAGTCCTATGGGTTGATTTGTGTATGTCTGCTGGCAGTAGGCAGCCTTTTGCAAATGTCTGTTTGTTATTGCTGTGGTGGGCTGGCGCCCTGCTCGGGGTTTGTTTCCTGCCTTGCGCCCTGTGTTGGCTGGGGTTGGCTCCAGCCGTCCCCCGTGACCCAGTAGTTAGGATATAGCGGGTTGGATAATGGATGGATGGATGTTTGTTATTGCAATGACGGCAGTCCACTGGCTTTGAGTCAAGTTAGTTAATGAAATACTAAACAATATTAATATTTTTAGATAGATAGATAGATAGATAGATAGATAGATAGATAGATAGATAGATAGATAGATAGATAGATAGATAGATAGATACTTTATTAATCCCTGGGGGAAATTCACAATTTTAATGAACTACTGTGAATTCACTTAAATTATAATAATATTGTCTAGTGAAGAACATGCAATTTAAAACATGACGTTAACATGAGATATGAAAATTTCATGGTTTTGATTTGCATTATGGTACTATTCTAAGTGGAAACACTGACATAAAGCCTAACTCTTGCCTTACAGAGCCCTCGAGGCCCTGAATGTAGGCTAAGAATGTATAAACCATATGAGGGAATACACTAGGAACCTAAACACAAGTTTAGAGACAGAGTTCACAGTGCCTGTGTTAATTATGAAGCATAGCTCTACACAGCAAAAACAGCCACAAAGACCGAAAAATAATTGCCAGATGCTACACCTGTTCTCAACTTGCCAAAGTCTCCACAAGCTAACATTTAGACAGTTATGGCCTTCAAACAGTGTAATTTTAACATTTCAACAATATTAAGAACACAAGAAGCATGTTGATAAGGACAAGCTATTTAGTCCAACACAGCATATCATTTTTCTATGCAACAATCTTTACAAAACCTCATCAAAGTAGCATACCAATATTAATATAAGTCACAAGAATGCGGTACTTTTTAGCACTGGGACTTAGTTCATAAGTATATTAGCCAGAGCATAATGACCTCCATCTTGCACTGCTTTAAATAAATTCTCAAATAAAAAAATCAGACAATCCTGAAATTCTGCTATTAATTTAGACACAGGTATTTTTACGTTGAAGTAAGCACAATAAGCGTATTGCTCCCACTCCACTTCCAGTTACTAATCACTCCTTTTATTTTTGTTTGCTCTGGCCAGTATCTTGCAGAGGCACCCTGTGAACCTGCCAACTGACCACATTACTCTGCAGCTATGTTTAATGCTGGAAAGGATGAAGGGTACTATCAATAAAATGACAAAAATCTTCTAGGACATTTTATTGTATGTAGGTAACAGTGAGGAACTGTATCAGATTTAATTCATGTAGAATGCACAAGTAGGGCTGGGTAGACCATCAGCCTTGCAACCACTAGATACGTATTTCCCCAGCCTTCATGCTAGATGGAGTTTTTGTTTTTCTAACCTACCTGACCACAGCATATGCTTTTAATTCAGACACTGCCTTTTTCCATTGTAATCATTACAAAATTACAGTATAATCTAATAATGTTTTTTGATGGATTTGATGAGATGCTTTCACAGCTATTTGGTGCAAGTTAGATCATCAGGAAAAGCTAAGCTTCAGCACCTCTTTTTAGGTGTTTTGGGCTGGCACTAAGTTCAAGGAAACATTATCATGTGGAAAAGGGAAAGACTTTTTAATGTCAATCATTGAAACATTTATTTATATGGGATTTGTCATTGCATGCACCACCTAAAGGTTTCCAGTTTCCAAAACTGAATGTGGTTAAGGCAACACTGGGAGAACCCTGAGGTAGTCTTATTTATTAAGAACCAAATGAGAAGTGTCACTGAGTTGTGAAGTGAAAACCAACCAACCAACACTCAAAGAAAATTGTCATTTTAATTTTATGAACTGATACTCCAAACTATGGGCCATCATTTTTATCTCTCTACTAGCTGAAATACCCAGCGTTACCCGGGAGGAAAATAAAGTTTTAATTATTTGAGAAAAACATAATTAAAAAAAAAAAACAACTTTAAAAATAAAAATAAATTAACAAACAATAAAGACTCACTAATGTCCTTGTCTTGGGGTTTTGTATGTATGTTATCATCCAGTTGACGCTCGGAACCGGCCAACTCTATTTAATTTGAAAAGCAAAAGTGGCGCATTGCTGCTTAAACATAAAGAATGCTGGCAGTCACCTGGTATATACTAACTGTGTAAGCTGTGTTGTTAAAAGCACGGGATCCTACAAAGTATTGAAATCATCAGAACTACTCTGGGCACCTCTCTGATAGAAGGATTCTTGTTGCCGATGTGCTCGCATCGTTTGTGCATTAGCAGCTAAGCGACTGTCTTTCTTAGGATGTTTCCTTTTGCTGATGTGCTGGCCTCCCCCCAACTCTACGCCTCACATCCGGGCTGGACAGACACACACACTTGCGTAATTTCAAACGCAAAAGGGGCCTGGTGGTGAGAACTGGAGAGGATCTGCAAGGAGGAATGGCAGAGGATCCCCAAATCCAGGTGTGAAAAACTTGTTGCATCTTTCCCAAGAAGACTCATGGCTGTATTAGCTCAAAAGGGTGCTTCTACTAAATACTGAGCAAAGGGTCTGAATACTTAGGACCATGTGATATTTCAGTTTTTCTTTTTTAACAAATCTGCAACAATTTCAAAAATTCTTTTTTTGTCTGTCAATATGGGGTGCTGTGTGTACATTAATGAGGGAAAAAATTAATTTAAATGATTTTAGCAAATGGCTGCAATATAACAAAGAGTGAAAAATTGAAGGGGGTCTGAATACTTTCCGTACCCACTGTATATATATATATGTATATATAGATATATAGATATGTGTATGTGTAGATATGTGTATATGTAGATATGTTTATATGTATATGTTTATATGTGTGTGTGTCTGTGTGGGTGTGTGTGTGTGTATAATACTGAATACTTTCCGTACCCACTGTATATACACATATCAACATATATATATATATATATATATATATATATATATATATATATATATATATATATATATATATATATATATATATATATATATACACATACATAGACATACATACATACACACACACATATACATATATACATACATACATACATACAGATAAATATTTATATATACACACATACACATACATATATATATACACATACATACATATATATACCACATATATATACAGATCTACATATATATATACATATCTACATATTGTGAGCTGGAGGGCTGATCGCACCCCAAGAAGATACGGACGCCCCTGGGAAAACCACAGAGCCCGAAACACGGACTACCCTCGCATTGCTCATTAACCTTGCACTATAACGCGCGATACAAGAAGCGTCTTTACGATAGGCGCAGCAAGCTCCGTGAGTTCAAACCTGGCGATCGTGTTTTGATACTGGTTCCCTCGGATCCACACAAATTCTTAGCTAAGTGGCAGGGCCCCGCCATTATTGAGGAGCGTGTGAGTCCGGTAAATTACAAGGTTAGAATACCGGGCCGGCGCAAACCATTCCAGATTTTACACATTAACCTCCTGAAGGAATGGCACGACCGACAAGAGGTTAACACTTCCTTGGCTGCTGTTTCTCAGACCGATGTTACCATTGGTAACGATCTTACTGACACGCAAAAGACAGAACTGTTAACTTTGATAGAACGGAACACTGATGTCTTTTCGGATTTACCAGGCAAGACTAACATCACAGAACATAAAATTACCACTGAACCTGAAGTTCGCGTACAGATGCGGCCGTTTCGGATACCGGAAGCGCGGAATATTGTGCGCGAAGAGGTAAAAAAGATGCTGGCACTGGGTGTAATTCGTGAAAGTAGAAGTGACTGGTGCAGCCCAGTCGTGTTAGTCCCAAAGCAAGACGGTTCGGTTCGGTTCTGTATCGATTTCAGACGCTTGAATAAGGTCTCTAAATTTGATGCTTATCCCATGCCCCATGTTGATGAACTGTTAGAAAAACTGGGACAGGCGAGTTATATCTCCACGCTAGATCTGACGAAAGGCTATTGGCAAGTGCCTTTAGAGGCTAGCAGTTGTGAGAAAACGGCATTTGCGACTCCTGACGGACTCTATGAATTTACAAGACTTCCATTTGGTCTTCACGGGCACCTCTGACTTTTCACGCATGATGGACCAGATTCTGCGTCCTCACTCTGAATATGCTGGGGCATATCTTGACGATGTCGTGATTTTCAGCAATGATTGGCAAACACACTTAGAGCGGCTTCTAGCCGTTCTTGGGAGCTTGAAACAGGCTGGCCTTACTGCTAACCCAAAAAAATGTAAACTGGGCATGTCCGAAACTCATTACTTAGGTTATTCAATGGGCAAGGGTCTACTTAGACCACAATTAAGGAAAATAGAAGAAATGCTTGCTTATCCGAGACCTGGGACACAGAAACAGGTACGCGCCTTTCTCGGGCTTGCTGGATACTACAGAAGATTCATCCCAAATTTTGCACATAGAGCCGCTCCCCTTACAGAACTTACTAGAGGCAAGAAAAACCGTCCTATCGTATGGACAGAAAATTGCGAACGCTCCTTCAGCGATTTAAAAAAAGCATTGTCTTCTTACCCGGTTCTTAGAAACCCGGATTTCACAAAAGATTTTATCTTGCAAACAGACGCAAGCGCGTTTGGTGTGGGCGCAGTGTTGTCTCAGATTTTTGATGGAGAGGAACATCCAATCACATATTTAAGTAGGAAATTATTACCCAGGGAGCGTAATTATTCTACAATTGACAAAGAATGCTTGGCAATAAGGTGGGCTGTGGAAGCACTTTGATATTACTTGTGGGGACGAAACTTCACTTTGGTAACTGATCATGCTCCACTCCAGTGGTTGTACCGACAAAAAGATACAAACTCTCGTCTAATGAGATGGTTTCTGGGTTTACAACCTTATAGTTTCACAGTTAAGCATCGACCAGGTTCGGAACACGTCAACGCAGATGTATTATCACGACTACATGAACATGAACTTGGTACAGAGAGTCGCTTGATTCACACGAATGTGAATAAAGCTGAGGGGGAGGGTGTGAGCTGGAGGGCTGATCGCACCCCAAGAAGATACGGACGCCCCTGGGAAAACCACAGAGCCCGAAACACGGACTACCCTCGCATTGCTCATTAACCTTGCACTATAACGCGCGATACAAGCCTCGCGCGGTACTCCGCCGACTTAAAAAGCCGTGCGCAGCACCTGTCGGTTTTGTTATTGATTTCTTTTGCTTTTTCTCTCTCTCTCAGACTGCCTCTGCTCCTGACGCGTTTACATTCGAAGAAGAAGAAACTCATGTAACCTTTAATTGAAAGACGAAACAGCCATCTTTGTCAAGGAGCAAGTTTGAAGTGGCAAATGTTTGTTTGCAGTGCTTGAATAAAATTCCTTCTTTTTTTTCCACGATCCCGAGTGTCTCTGTGCAAATCTGTGACCCAAGTGTGACAATATACACACACATATATATATACATGTCCACATATATATATACGACATATCCACATATATATACACATATATATACATAGCTACATATATATATACTGTATATAGCAAAATCCCAGCACTTCGCAGCGACGAAGAACTGCTTTTAAATTTTTATTAAGAACAAAAGAAAACCTTTTTAAACTGAGGGAAAATATACCAATAACTATCTGTTAAGGATCTCTTTGTATACCACGTTGTCAGTTCAGCACTCCAGTTGTAATATGACCAAGCTGTGCACTGAGCTTACTTTTGAGAATGCAACGTATAGTTTTGTCCAGGAGGAAAGCAATGTTGCCTCAAATCAATGGCAACCTTTTGTAGGGTGTGTCCCTGAGACTTATTAATTGTCATCGCGAAGCAGAGCCTTACTGGAAATTTGAGGCATTTCAATTGAAATGGGAGATCAGAGGGTATAACGGTGATGCGAGGAATACATTCAGAGTGTGGCGCTCTGCTGTTTTTTTGTGTAGCTGCCTTCACACAGCTTCTCCGCTGCTTTATAAACTAATGCCATATAAGGCTGTCGTTTCTCCTTGCTTCGCGGTTCTGTACTGTTTTATTGTTCGTTTATTACGATTCTTATAGTTATTGTGTAGCTATTCGAGACTTACTTTACTGTTCAGGTACCTATTTCCTATATTTAATACTGCTGCTTGTACGCTATTTTTTGTTTGTTTATTACAATTATAGATATTTATTGATTCCCTTCTTTAACTGACTGCCCTTCTCATATAAGGCGCTCCGCTGTTTTTTTATGAAGCAGCCTTTACACAGCTTCTCCACTGTTTTATAAACGAATGATATATAAAGCCATCCTTTTTCCTTGCTTTGCCAAGTAAGCCGCCTTTTTATTTAATCCACGGGTTCTCTGCTGTTTTATTGTTCGTTTATTACGATTATTATAGTTCTCTTTATATATCACGTTGTCAGTTCAGCACTCCGGTTGTAATATGACGAAGCTGTGCGAGCTCATTCTTGAGAATGCAACGTGTAGTTGTCCAGGAGAAAAGCAATCTTGCCTGAAATCAATGACAACCTTTTGTTGGGTCTGTCCCGGAGACTTCTTACTTCTCATCGCGAAGCGGAGTCTTACTGGAAATTGGAAACATCTGAATTGAAATGGGAGATCAGAGGGTATAAAGGGGATGCGAGGAATACATTGAGTGTGGAGAAACTCTAGAGACAGCGTGTGTATTAACTTGTGGATTTTTTTGTGAGTATTTGGTGGCAGCGTGACGAAGTTGCTTCTCCAGGACCACGTTAGCTGTGGAGCTCAGCTCGGAGCATATTCTTTTCCTACCTTGTCAATTGTGTAATGCGTTTTTTGAACAGGTTTGATGCATGGAAGTGATCACTCATACTGCGTTCAGTCAGTTCACGTGAGCTGCTCTCTTGTGTGATGTTGCGATGTCCACGGCTTTATTTAATGTTAGCTAAGTCCCGGCACTTAAAAGTTTTTCGCTACAGCAATTTTAACTCTGTTACAAAGTGGTCCAAAGTCTCGTTTATACCTCATGTCTTCTCATTAAACTTGTATCTTGCGAATAAAGTATTCGGCGTTTTTCTTCAGCGCTCTTTGGGAGCTCTTCCTCCTTTTCTACGTACTGCGGTCACAGTCAGTTCACGTGATTACATGGGAGGTGTGAAGATGTCACACGCAGCTCCGCCCCCGACGGCCATCAAGCTAACGTCCATTACAGTATATGGAGAAAAATAGGTTCCAGTTATGACAATTACGTGTAGAATTTCAAAATGAAACCTGCCCAACTTTTGTAAGTAAGCTGTAACGAATGAGCCTGCCAAATTTCAGCCTTCTACCTACACGGGAAGTTGGAGAATTAGTTATGAGTCAGTCAGTCAGTTAGTCAGTGAGGGCTTTGCCTTTTATTAGTATAGATAAGGCTTGGAAGGAGACGAGACGTGATTTTCTGTGATACACTTTAACGTCCCACGAGACAAGGCAGTAAGACAAAAGGATAGCTGCTGTACAGGCTTTTAAATGTTTGAAGTGGCGCAGCAAGCCAACAGCTGATCGAGCAAAGAGGAGGTAAAAAAAAAAGTATTTGTTTTCCATTGTACAGTATCACAATTTAAAAGGGGGTTTTGGAGGAGCGACCACATCTCCTTAGTGTGTGTTCAAGCCCCCTCTTCACAATTTGAGCAGCAGAAATGCAAAGTGGATGGCCCATAGCATGCCCCGGGGGCAAGGGTAGGGGGTGGGCAAGCGAAGCGAGCAGGGGGAAAAGCCCCCTAGTACTTTCACAAAATGTATGATGGAGATGAAGTATTCGTAAAAAAATATGCTGGTCTCAACTTCAAATAATGAAATTTCTTCAGTTTAGTACTTAAAGCTGGTGGTACTGTATTGCCTTGCTGTATTAATCACAGAGGCACTGCACTTAAAAAGCAACCAGACACAAATCTGAGAATCTGAGTACCACAGTTTCTAAATATTAAACCACAAAAGGACTTTCTGAGTTCTTTCAATATTAATCTGACTCCTGGTCCACTCTAAAAGGACTAAGAGTGATGGATGACCTCATTAAAGTGTTGTGTTTCTAGTATAGTACTAGGAGGGCACGCTTATTTTCCTTCAGCCAAAGGCACCAGCTCACCCATGCTCTAAGAAAATAAAGCCAAAAATATAATCGGAAAATATTCCACGTAAGGTATTCATAAACAGTTAAAAAAGCAAGAAAGAAAATTTTTAAAATAATGCATTAAACAATTCACATGCTACCAGCATGCTTCTGTCTATTAAAGCAGCAGGACACCTTTTTCAGTAAAACAAACACACATCAATGATTAATAAAGTAGCTGCACTGACCCTTACAAAAAAGCACTGGAAATGATAATCGCCTGTTCAGAAATGACAAATATGGCCATTGAAGCATGTAATGTGGTATAAAGTGCGGAGGTTTTTGTTGGATTTACTGCCCTCTTCCAAGAAATCTACCCATTGCTCACTAAATCTCGGAGTCTGAAAAATTATTCACCTTGTCTTTGTCAGAAATCTTGAAACTGAATGTTCTATTAACCTGAATTCTGAATCCCATGCTTTGGCTTTAGTCAAAATTAATTTCACTTTAAAAATCTCTGGGCATAGTCTTTGTATTTTTTTGTCCTAATAATTCTAAATCATTGTTTTGGCTTTTGAAAACTCTTAGCATTAGTGTATCAGTGGTGTAAAAATATGTTAAAAAGTGTAACTTTGTATGTTTTGAGAATCAAACCTGCTGAATAAATTGCTTTATGAAGGGCTCTGGCTAAAGAAACATGAAAGGTGGTGTATTTAGTCAAGATTGATTTATTGACCATACATTTGTAAAAGACAATTCATTTTCATCCATACTTGATCCAAATCTGCTTTGTCTGCTCTGGAACACAAGTGATATTTAATTCTTTTGATGGATTTAGATTTCTAGTGGACCAGGTATTCCCTTTTATCACTTCTACTGAAACAAGACAACACTAAGTATGTGGCGCTACTTCTTCAGACACGCAAGTTAGGTGAACTGGCAATAATAAATTGCCCCTAATGTGTGCTTGGTGTGTGGGTGAGGATTCACTCTGTGATGGCCTTGTGCCTTGTGCTAGCTATGATAGACTCCAGCCCCCCGTGACCATGGTCTGGATTAAGAGAGTTAGAAAATGACATGACACTAGATATCCAAACTTTTTTAAGCCAAGAGATCCACCTTCCAAAAATGTTGTAACACACAGTCAGGTCACCTCCAGTAATAGAAGTGCAATGCTGTGAAGCTGTTCATGATCTTGGATTTTAGTTTCTACTAACAGCAGCCTCATAACACGATTCTGGATAACTGCAGATCTACAGTATTATTTAAGGCAAATGTTTAAGTCTAGCAGACTACTGAAGCACGAGTGATCAGACGGCATGTGATAGCCGTAGGCTGGGGTACTCAATTTATTTTCTTGACATACCATCTCCAGGAATTGAAATGCTTTGAGTCACCATTTTTTTGGTCTTAAATTATTAAGTACTGATCTCTTACTAAAAGTTATATTTCTTTAACTCACCTCCCTAATAATTGCATTTGGACATTGTTCACATGAGATTGACATTTATTATTTATTATTGATATTTTTTTGTGTGGGTCTGTGTTTTTTCATTTTCCATGTGTATGCCAAATGTTTTTTAATTAATTGTTTTTGATATAAAAAGGAGTGTGATTAGATGGGGAATAAAAAAAGTTTTCAATATTAACATTTGCAAAACGTATATACCTGTAGTTACATATGAATCCAGATCAAAAGTAGGAGAAAAGTAATTCACAAGTTACATACAACTTATGGTCAAAAAACAGAGGACAACAGCTCACAAATGGTTGCAAGCCAATGCAAAGGCTGATTCTGCTCCATATGTGCCCATATCTCTTTCCAGGTTCAGCTTTTCCCTGCATTTATTTTTTTTAAGGAAGGACAAAGGTTACTGGACATTGGTGACTCTGTCTGAAACAGAAGCTTCGCACTGCTGATTAATATTAATAACAACTAGGAGGTTTTGCCCCCTGCCCGCTTCTCTCGTCAAACCCCCGGCCTGTACTACGCCCTAGCTTCTTGGCAGTTCTGCCACTCACATATGGGGATGTGGATGTACAATTTAAACTGATTTTCATGGGAATTGTTACATATGCATCAACGCAACGTATAACTTCCCGTGATTGAATTTCATTTCTTTCTCTCTATTAAATAAAACGACTTTTTCGAATGTTTGGCTCTTGTGATTAGTTAATTGTCTTTGCAAAAGCTATTCTAACTGTAAACTGTAAGCGTTTTAATATGAATGGCATATCAAGATCTCCTTTGTTGTCTAATGTTATCCGTAGAAAATGTACTACATTAGCTTTCTTGGAATTATCCTTTTTTCTACAGCAATTCATGTATTTTAAGAACAGACATTGTTAACGGTTTTAGATATTCTTTGGGATATTGTAAGCTGTTGTTTTCATCTTCCGCACGATCATAACCAACTGTTTCAGCATAGTGTATTGATATGCATTTAACCAATTTGCCGTGTAACTTCGATATTTTTGGACACATTTGACCAATTTGATGTGTAACCGATTGACATTTTTGGCATTAATTCATTTGATTTTCTCGTTTCTCTGTGCTAGGATTGTGCGTGTACTCATTTCTTATGTTGATAACCCTTCGTGACTAAATTCTTCAATAAGATTTGGACATAATACATCTTCATTAATTGGGAACTTAAAGTGAGGAAAGCGTTAAAATGTGTAAGAGCTGAGAGAGCAGGAAGTGTGTCTGACAAAAGCATTCACACAAATGAGATTTAAGGTATTGTTTGAAAATGTTTGAGAGGAGGGCGTGACTTGAAAAAATGTCTCGGCTTGCAGGACTTCAAAAAAATCATTTCTCGTCGAACGATTTTTTTATACAATAGGGAGATAAAAATGAAGGTTAAATGCATCTATTTTACTTTTAATAGTTGTCAACATCCTCATCTTCCTCATTATATATTCTTCTGCATTAATCTGCCAGTTTCTAAAGCAGTTCTGTAATTAATAATACAGCAAACAGACAGAAAGTGAAAGGCACTCTGCAAACTGCTTGTGTTGAGGTGCTACAATGTACTCTTTGGTAGAAAACATTTGGGCTTGGCTTGTCTTTGCTGAGAAGTCTTTATTTCTAGTGGTGAGGTGGGGAGTGAGAGGGAGCCCAACAGGCATGAATTTTCAAGGGCAGTGAACACGGAATAGAAGAATGGTGTCGGGAGAGTGAGCCAGAGGTGGAGACTCCTACATGGAGCACTGAGAGATGGAGCTGAAGACTCGGGTTTGGCTACTGTGTAACTAACAGTCCTTTTTTCTCCTTCTCTGTTCCTCCTTTTTTGTGTTTCCTCACGCATCACTGGACAGCAGCTTAGTTACTATACTGCCTGAGTACTGTACCACTGGTCTAGAACTATACTGACACAGGACTACTTTCAGTTATGTTTATTTATAAACTATGTGAGGCAATTTAAACACAATCTTCAAATTTGAGATGTATTTGTTAATTTCTTTAGAATGTCGACCTTGCCAGGAGTGTCGTGGCTCCCCCAAATGGTTGCAGCCTGCAGTATGAAAACCACTGCCCTAGAATGTCTACATGAAGACAGAAAAAGAGGTAAATATCCATATTTCTCAATACAGGGCAACATTAAGATTTTTTTTTGAGTGTGTTCCTGAGTAGCTAGTGTGAAGTTCCTAACTTTATAAGATCATTTTTCTCTGACATTAAATACTATTTCACAGTGTAGTGTAAAATGTGCACATTGACATACAATAATATTACTATGAACAGGTGAAACAACACCATGCACAACTCTCTCTGGCAACAGTAACATGCATTGTTTTGTCATATGCAGTGACTGTAATTTGAATTCAAATAAGACATGCCAGGTAAGGTGGGTTATCAGCACTAAATAGTCCCTACTGGGTGTGTGGTGTGTGTGAGTATGTTCCCCTGCAATGGAACTGGCACCCTGTCCAGGGATTGTTGTCCCTGCCTTGCACCCTACCCTGGCTGGGATAGGCTCCAGTCTCTCATGTTCCAGCTCAGGATTAAGCAGGTTTAAAAAATAGTATAGCATTTTTAACACAAGCAGGAAGGAATTACTTGTTTCTTACCTCTAGCTCTGGAAAGTGCAAATTCCTTCACAATTTGCACCATCACTAAGGCAAGAAATGCCAATGTAATCAAGTAATACACCCTCCAGGAAGATAGTGCCACAAACCTGCAAGAATTAAATAGAAAAAGATGTCATTGCTTCTGAATTGCAGACTAACCCATACTTTTCAAACATTCACGCTCCTCCCAAGTCTCATAGACATGCAGATTCGAGCGATTAGTGACTCAAAAGTAGCCAGGAATGAGTAAGCATGGGTGTGTGATTAAGCAATGTGTGTACGTCAGGGAACTGGCAACCAATCCAGGTTTGTTTCCTGCTGTGGGACTCATATGGCCAGGGTGGGCTTCAGCTCCCACAGCTCTAAACAGTTACAGTTTAGAAAAGGAGTCAGTTAATAAAATGCTGTGTCCCTGTCACTAAAGGCTTGCTTTGTCCTGTAGTATAAAGCTTTTACTGCAGACAAAGAAAGAGACGAAGACTGGATCAGTACGGCAGTTCAAACTGTCATAGCCTCTTGTTAGTCATACAGGCAGGTATTTTGTTTACTGAATCTGCACAAGAACATCCTGTTACATCTGTTTTAAAATAGTAACCCTGAATGAAAACTGCAGCTTTTACAGTATTATTTGGTAGCATGTCACATCCCCAGTCTCATGTGTTTCCTTGTTAATTATATTCTGGAACAGGAAGTTAAAAAAATAGTTAACTAACAAAGGAAGTTATCATTTCTTCTTATTCTCTCAGCAAGTCAGATGGCTCAAATTTACCTTTTCTTGATGCTGTATAGCCTTATACATTCTTGACCTTGACTTCTACAGTATTTCACTGCCTTCACAGCACTTTTTGCTACCTCTTCACATTCTACACATTCTGTCACCCAAGTTATGCACACATCACCCATATTAAAAATGGTGCCTTGATAACACTGAGAACAGACTGTTAGTTCAGTGCTTGTTGAGAATGACTCCCCTATTATTATTTTAAGTGTTTTCTACAGTTACTGTTTTTTAGGTAAGGATCACAGCAAGTCATTTCAAATTGCAGTAGTTATAATCAAAAAACGGAACCAATCGTGACCGGGAGGCCGTCTATGGTAGAGCTGTTAGTAATTATTTGTTGATAATGAAAAATATGACATGACATTAACATGTTAGTGTCACTCACAAAGGGCGATGAGCTCTACAAAAGGCTGTACATAAACCTAAACAACCAACATTCCACATATATACCAATTCATTCAATTATGGAAGTCAATTACACTTATTAGAAAAGAAGTCAGAGTACACAGTTAGCAAAGAGCATAGGAAGAGGAAATAACATTATTTGTGCCAAAATTAAATGCAGTCCAACATGTTAAGTATGCTGAAATGCAATGCATTTGCAAGTGGGCTGATTCATTTTGGCCTGGTTTTATTGTGCCATAATTAAAAACAACAACCAAATGACTGATTACTTTTCACTACAGCATCCAATGTTTGTGTTACTTTAAAATACAATACAAAAGCGCATTCCATTATAATTCATTTCCATAGATTGCATCATAACTAAAAGCAAAGCAGACATATTGCATTTTGCTTAGCAACTGCTTCATGTGCATTGCATTTCAAATGGAGAACATGCTTTAATCGTGTAATCAAATGACCATTCAGCATCAAAATGTGGGGCTGACTAGTACCTGGGACTCAATGATGGCCTGTCACCCTAATGCCATGTTAAAATGTGCACCAAAATGCTGTGTCACAAAAATCCCAACAATGCAAACACACTGGACTTTGCTTTTAGCGAATACTCTCTGAAATGCTATGCAGCCTTACCAGGCTCCACGGGTTGTGCTGGTTACGACACTAAACGTTATTACAGAATAAAATGTAATCAAGACAATAAACCTGACATGATTAATTACAAAATGTACAGCAAGTATTTCACAGAAAAAAGGGAAAGCTAAAACGTCTTGAGAAAACATTTTCATGCTAAGTGAAGAGTAGGAGTCAGTTAATAAATGCTTCATTTTGAACATGCCCATTCCAGACTTAAGGAATGCATATCTCACATTTCAGCTTAACAGCACTGGGTCCATTAGTTACACTGTAAAGGATTCCATATCTACTGAAAGCATTTGCTGGGCCTGGCCCATGACGCCTGTCCAAGTATTTTAACATCTGTAGCCTAAATATGGCCTATGCTGTTATTGCAAACTGACCACTTTTGTGTCTGACTGTAAATATGGACAATTTTTCATCTAAAAAAGCTGAACAAACCTATAAAAAGAGGGTGTGTTTATTTGTGAACAAAACATACAAATATATTGAAATATGTAAAATGTTTCCAACATGACAGACATATAATAAAATAGAACATCACTGTAAACATTAACATATGAAAAAAATTCACCATGACAAAGACATGATAATGTGAAGGCCTTTTCTTTGGTTTGCAAAATTAACGTAGATATAAACAGGCAGTTGCACAGGCAACAGATTCAGGACTCAGAACTACAATGTACTCGACAGTTTACACAAACAGCCAGAAACAAAGAAGTGGTTTGGGCTTCTTAAAGGAGCTAATATTTTACCATTTCAAGCATTATGATTTTAGCAAAGGTTGGGTACTATAACTTAGATTAGATAAACTATACTAATCCCATTGGGAAATCCAGATGCATACAGCAGCAGAAACATAAAAAACTAGGATGCAGACTCTCAGGACAGGCGATACAGCCAATGAATTGATAAATAAATACATAAAAATAAGTAAAAGTGCAGATATTTCAAAATAAACTTAACAAGTACATCAGGAGGAAGAATTGAATTGCCTGACAGCACTGGGCAGAAAAGACCCCCAGAGGCATTTCTTGGCCGAATGAGTCTGTGGCAAAAGTGCTCCAAGAAAATCCCAAGAGGGGATTTTTCATGATGGTATCTGATTTTGCCTCCATCCTCATTTCCAAAGCAGCTTCCAGTGTGTCCAGGGTTCTTCTTGTGATGGTGTAGGCTTTCCTGATACGTTTGTTCAGGCATTGTGGTTCTTTTGTCCTTAGGTGGCTTGACTGCAGTACAGAACAACACACTGTCTACTACAGACTGATATAATATTTCCAGCATACTTGCTGTACACATCAAACGACCCGATTCTCTTTAGGAAGTACAGTCTGCTCCAGCCCTTCTTGAACAGCTCCACTGTGTTCTCAGACCAGTCCAGTGGATTTTTCATGTGAACCCCCAGGTGCTTGTAGCTTTGCACCACTTTCACATCCTCCCCATGAATGGTGACTAGTCTCAGAGGCTCCTTGACACACCATAAGTCGATCACCAGCCCTGTTGTCTTACTGATACAAGTGGTTCTTCCTGCACACAAGAAGAAGTCCCCAACAACCTTCTTGTACTCTGACTCATCTCCATTATTAATGCAGCCTATGATGTACGAGTCATGTGAAAATTTCTGTAGATATGAAGCACTGGTATTGTAAGGGAAGTCGGGATGGATGGATGTTTGTTATTGCAATGACGGCAGTCCACTGGCTTTGAGTCAAGTTAACTAAGGAAATACTAAACAATATTAATATTTTTAGATAGATAGATAGATAGATAGATAGATAGATAGATAGATAGATAGATAGATAGATAGATAGATAGATAGATAGATAGATAGATAGATAGATAGATAGATAGATAGATAGATAGATAGATTTCCAGCAGCAGCATACTGATAAAAACAGTATTAATTAAACAGTGATAAAAATGCAGTACAGTATAAGTTAATAAATGCAAGGTGGAGAGTGTGAGGCAGGTATAACATTCAATAATCTTGTATAATGTTAATGTTTACCCCGCCGGGTGGAACTGAAGAATCGCATAGTGTGGGAGAAGAACAATCTCCTCAGTCTGTCAGTGGAGCAGGACAGTGACAGCAGTCTGTTGCTGAAGCTGCTCCTTTGTCTGGAGATGATCCTGTTCAGTGAATGCAGTGGATTCTCCATGATTGACAGGACCCTGCTCAGAGCCCATCACTCCACCACGGATGTCAAACTGTCCAGCTTCCGTGCCTACAATAGAGTCTGCCTTTCTCACCAGTTTGTTAAGGCGTGAGGTGTCCCTCTTCTTTATGCTGCCTCCCCAGCACACCACCGCGTAGAAGAGGGCGCTCGCCATAACTGTCTGGTAGAACATCTGCAGCATCTTATTGCACATGTTGAACAACGCCAGTCTAAGGAAGTATAGTCGGCTCTGTTCTTTCTTGCACAGAACATCAGTATTGGCAGTCCAGTCCAATTTATCATCCAGCTGCACTCCCAGGTATTTCTAGGTCTGTACCCTATACACACAGTCACCTCTGATGGTCCGTGAGGGGCCTGGGCCTCCTAAAATCCACCACCAGCTCTTTGGTTTTGCTGGTGTTCAGGTGTAAGTTGTTTGAGTCGCACCATTTAACAAAGTCCTTGATTAGGTTCCTATACTCCTTCTCCTGCCCACTCCTGATGCAGCCCATGATAGCAGTGTCATCAATGAACTTTTGCACGTGGCAGGACTCCGAGTTGTATTGGAAGTCTGATGTATATAGGCTGAACAGGACCGGAGAAAGCAAAGTCCCCTGTGGCGCTCCTGTGCTGCTGACCACAATGTCAGACCTGCAGTTCCCGAGATGCACATACTGAGGTCCATCTGTAAGACAGATTTATATGCAGGTATGAGCTGTATCTAATTATGGTCTGATCAGCCTAAAAGTGTCAGCATATAATAAGGATGTAAGCCCACCCCGAGCAGCTCAGCATTCAGGTTGCACATTTGTGCTTTAGTTGTAATTTCTTTGGGATTGCGCCATTTTTCTTTCACAAACATGGCAAGCCCACCTTCCTTCTTCTTGTCACTTTCGCATCTGCTTCTGTCCGTCCACACGATTTTAAATCCATCCGATGCAACAGTGGAGACTGATGTTTCATCTCTAAGCCACGGCTCAGTAAAGCACACCGGACTGCTGAGTTGGTTTTTAATCTTTTGGCTCCTGATCAGTGCTGACAGCTCATCCATTTTATTCGCCAGCAATCTTACATTGCCCATGATAATAGAAGGCAGGTGGATCTGTACTGTCTTCTCTTGTGGTGGGAGTCGGGCTCCTGCTTTCTTTCCACGGTGTCTATGCAGTAAATGTACTGGCAGCCTGGCAATTAGACCTGACACTTTAGGAGACAAAGGGTGCAGGTCCAGCAGTTGCTGTCTTGTGTAAGTAAGGGTGATGTTTACAGTTTTCCATGTTATCCAACATGGCAGCACTGGAAGTATTGTATAATGAATAAAGTGTAGAAAAGTGGCACTGTGGGGTAATGTTACCACCTCACTTGTACAACAATGTCCTCAAATAGTCGAGCTGGTGCTTATTATGCACCATAACCCTGAATGGATTAAAAACCTAGGTGGTATAATGCCAATCCCTTGGTACATCCAACAGGAATGTGGCAAATACAGTCATTCATTATAGCCTCCTCAACACAATACACGACCACTGTGGTCAGATGGACTGCTAACACAAAAATCACACAAGTGAAGTGTGTTTTAATTTGAAATGCGTTAGAAAATGGTGCCAGGATTTTCAAGTCAGACTGAATGATTAATAAAAATAATAAGTTTAACTTATTAATATTAAAAAAAAACCAAGCCTTTTAACTTCATATTTAAAGTAATAATTAAGCAATAATTACTCCATGTCTAATCAGCTGCAATGATATCCTTTTAGATAGATAGATAGATAGATAGATAGATAGATAGATAGATAGATAGATACTTTATTAATCCCAAGGGGAAATTCACATAATCCAGCAGCAGTATACTGATATATTGGCATTTTTAACAGAAAGTGTCATCACAAGAAATGCAGGTCAAATTAATATTTGAAATATCATGAGTGTGACCATTTAAGGTGTGTTTACAGAACCTAAAATCAAAAGGATTAGGGAAGGGGCTGTACAAAGTGCCAGGGTTACAGTATAACATATTCATCTGTTTCCTCCGTGGTTGACCTATGACCTCCCCCCACCCCCGATTAGCTCAACCTATAAATACTCCGAGAATTCACCTCAAGCTACTTCATTCTTCCCTGACTCTTTCTCTTGGCAGTTGGCTTGTGCTCAAGCCTTTTTTCTAGCAAGTACAACATAATAAATGGGATTTTGGCTACTTGGGAGCTCAACTCTTTTTATCTGTTCATTGTTTTACAAGATATACCTTAAAATGAATTTAAATGTAGCTCAAAGGCAGTAATGCAACCGACTACAGCACAAATATCAATTTAATGTGATTTTCGAGTAGTTCCCATGTTTCCTTTTCTACTTTTTGTGAAAATCTTAATACAGTACTTAGCTCTTTTGCTGTTCAAAACATATGTAATGGTCTGTCTCAATTAAGATAGATAAGTAATGTAAAACAGTTATCATCAATTGGCCAAAGAGTTCAGTATCTGTACGAGAGTGGATGACAAAGACGTTTGTCACGTTGGTGTAATGGTGTATGATGCTAACACCGCTATGTGTATAGACCAATTCTGCATTAAAGGGCTTGGCGCAGTCACCAAAAGTATGAATTTAAAGGATTTACTACTGTAAAGATGACATACATTTGGGTGAAGAAGCATTAAATACATTTCAATATAAGCAGTTTGATATTCTGTACTGGATTTCAAGGATGATAACTGCCCCACTTATGAACATGTCACCAAAAAAACTGTTCCAAATACATAAAGGCAAAGTATTGTCATAGCACCACAGACCTACTACGGAAATAATAAGTGAACAAAAGCATCTATTAGTATAATTATTCTACTAGTTTTGTTACAATATTTAGAACATTAAAACAAACTAGAGGAGAACAGGCCATTCAGCCCAAGAAGCCCATCAATCCTATACCAACCTAATTTTAATGAGATCATGTTGAACTTTAAAGGTCCCTAAAGTCCACTACTACCTACCAGAACATTTTTGTAATGTATATCATATGTCTATGGTTCTTTGGGTGAAGAAAAACTCTGTAATGTTTCTGTAAAATCAACCCTTAAAATGTTTCATTTCTGTCATTGTCCTTCCAAAACAATTTATTGAAAAGTAATTAGCTGGGACCCATTGTACCAATTTCTTCCATAATTGTAAATACTTGTCACCCATGTGGCATAATTCATATATTAAATATCCAGTTGTATGCTCACAACGTCCCAAACCTCAATCCCATTTGAACACACTCTCTAGCCACTCATGGTAAGATTTTCTGGAAGTGTTTTTTTAACAATATTTAAACAAACATGCATAGATGTCAGGGACATTGTGAGCATACATCTGGGTATCTGACATATGGGCTCACTCCCACGATCCATGTCAGTTTTGACTTGCCCATCTTTTACATCTTGACAATGTAAATGAAAAAACAAAGCACTCAGTCAATACCCACAGGCACAAGGGGGTAGCATGCAAATGCCACAGAGGCAGTACTGGAGTATGGGATTAAGATCCACACTACAAGTGCTACACTGCTGAATCTATGTAGTTGTGGACTTGTGAGGCTGCAGCAATATCTACTGCACCAGTGATGACACCTTTCAATCCTCTTTTAACAGTTAGGATTCCCAAGAATCAGTGTCAGCTTTATACTGTCACCAATAGTTGTTTTCCCGTAACATAACAGAAAATAACATAACCTTCTCAAATCCGCTTAACCTATTCAGAAGTCTACCCTGGTGGCATAAGGTGCCAGTCCATGGCAGGGCACACACAGCCACACTCGGACTCACACAAAGCCAGTGAGGAAACTTCAGTTAACCTAAACTGCACATCTTTGGAGTGGAGGAAGAAAATCTGTGTAGAGACGGGCAACAAATACTGCAGAAAACAAGCAGTTGGTTGAGTTACAGCCACGGATGCAGGATGATTTATGAATAAGCTAAACACACTTAGCAGGCAGACAAGTGCCATGTTAGGGTCAGGGTGCTCCCACATTCACACTCAACAGGCTAATTTAGTTTTTCAACAAAACCATTTTTTGATTAATTTCATAGGTCTGTACAAGTGTTCATCAGCGGTATGCATGATGACATTGAACAGCATGCAAAATAAAAATGGTGAGGGCCAAAATGGCCTCCCACTAAGCCTAGCAGATGCCTTTCCTACAGGGAGAATGCTGTTAAAAGAGTCAGCGGCACTTATGAACTAAAATAGGCCCAGCACACTTCAGCTATCAACAGGATGGATCCATGATGTCTTTTACTTCAGATGTCTGAAGAAAGCTTGCGTTACTCCACTTACTTCTACAAGTGCATAGTGGAGGCCATCCACACTGTTTGCATCACATCCCGGTACAGCAACTGCTCAGCTCAAGAATGTAAAGCCCTGCACCGGGAGGTGAAGGCAGCACAGAATGTTAACAACATAAAGCTACCATTTAGACATGACATATACAGAGAGATTCACTTGAAAGAGGCCCTGAATATTCTGTAATAACTCTCTCTAGGACGAAGCAATCTGAAAGAAACAACGTCCAATGTGCTCCTCAGTATATGGAGTTTCAATTAGCCGGGATGCCCCTGCGTCGAAGCAATGAGGTGGGCGCCAGACAGCTGTTGCAACGTTTAACCTCTGTTTGCAACTTTTGGGCGCATACCGCCTGTACCCCTTCAATCAGTCACTCGACTTCTCAACAGGATGGTGGTGTACAGTATTGAGCAGTGTGCCTTCAAGGTGCGAACTTATTGGGTCACCAATTCGTTTAAGCCATGTCAGAATCAACTGGATGATCGTGAGGTTACTTCCAGCAAGATGGAGCAACGTGTCACACGTCAGCAAGTAGCATGGCAGAAACTGAGTCCTTCTTCAGCAACAGGGTACTTTCAAAGGGGCTTTGGCCACCACTGTCACCAGATCTGACACCACCAAACTTCTTCCCCTGGGGTATGCTCAAAGGATAAGTCTATCGGAACAAGCTGTGGAAGATTTGAAGGAAAATATCCAACGTCAAAAAATTGGAGCTATTCCCCCGGAGACCCCTTGCAGATACGTTCGGGAACATTGCGTGCCGTGTTGAAATGTGTCTGGCAGAAAACGGAAACCACTTCCAGCATCGCACGTAATGCAATCAATTACATATACGTCAAGGTATATAGCATATTTTTTTGGTTCAGATTGCTTTATCCTAACTGGAATTACAACCGAATATTCGGGACCTCTTTTGAGTGAATCTCCCTGTACAATACCTGCTGCCTCAGAAAGGCAAACAGATACTTAAAGACCATGGCTATCCCACACGGCCGAATTCAGTTAGGGGAGGACAGAGTAAAGTGTGGGGTACACGGAGTCCAGTTATGTGGTAGAGAGATGATGCTGTAATTGTGTTTGGCTCTTTAAAAGGGGGTTTCCTTAATTTATTTCTTCTTGTTGGTGGAATGTATTAGGGTATCAAATAATGTGGTTCTTATCATATTTAAGGGTATTTTTGATTATCATTATTTTTGCATGTCTTCTTTTTACTTTTTTAACATTCTTGGTTTAGACCTCCTAAATGCAATTTTTGTTGTTTTGGGACTGTGGTCTCAATAAACCTATGTATCACTTTTATATGCCTGATTGGTGCCTCTGCTTTCTTTCGAGTATCCCTGATCAGTTCAGATTCAAACTGCTAGTAGGGTGCAAAGGTAAAAGTCTAACTCTGTGTTCTGTCACAAACACAGTAAATAATGGAACCCTAATACTGTTTCCAGAATAACGGAATCATTTGTTTTTTCCTATAGATCAGGGTTGTCCAACTACGGTCCTGGTGGGCTGCAGATAGAGAGAGAGGCAGACAGACAGACACAGAAAAACAGAGAGATAGATAGATAGATAGATAGATAGATAGATAGATAGATAGATAGATAGATAGAGAGAGAGAGAGACAGATAGAGAGAGAGATAGACAGACAGAGAGAGACAGACAGACAGACAGACAGACAGATAGATAGATAGATAGATAGATAGATAGATAGATAGATAGATAGATAGATAGACAGAGAGAGAGAGAGAGAGAGATAGATAGACAGACAGACAGACAGACAGAGAGAGAGATGCCTATACACACACACTACAGTCTGATACAAAAGGATGACTAAAAAGAAAGAACATTTCTGACTTAACAGTCCCAGTGACACATCATGCAGATGTATTACTGCTGTTGGTATAAAGGACTCCCAGCATAGTTTCTTCACACACTGCTGCTAAATGATTTGTTGGCTGAAAGTCCTCAGTGTTAGTTTATCACAGGCAGGATGCACAAAATTGTTCATAACGTCACTCAGTTTTTTTTAATTCACTCCTTAGACAGTAGCCAAATGAAAATAAAGGATGTGACCAATCTGAAAATGATTACACAAGTAGGCCAAATCATTATTTTAATAGTCTTAAAGATACCAAAATTTTTATTACGTAATTGATAATATTTAGTTGCGTTCTGTGAAGCGCAAGAATGTTAGGCATGTCTCAAGGATGTTAGATTGGCTGCTATTACAGGGAAGTAATTGAGTGTGACACCTGGTGATTAACCTAGTTTCTGTTCACCTTGGAATGGAGGAGAGCCACCTGGAGGACTGATGTAGTCACTTTCCACTTACGTTCCACCATAAGTACCACCGACAACAGCAAGATGGCATCAGTTACAACCAGACCTTGAATGAGCGTGCTACTCTAACAAGGGCTATCCAAACCTTGGCACAGTGACGTGTCCACCATTTATTTTCTTTCATATCTTAAAAATCCATCCGAAAAGATTTGATTGAAGAGGATTGAAGGGGGTTACCTACTAGTATCCCAACTCTTTTTTTGTCTTCCATGGTGTTTTTAGCAGTCAATAAGATTTTGTTCTGAATGTTTTGGAATCATTTCAGTTTTGTTTTTTTTTGTGCAGAGCCTCCTGATTCTCTGGTACGAGAAAATCCACATGTATGATGTATAGTCCAACTTGTCTTGATGTCTAGTCATTCAAGATATCAAACTGTTTAGGATTCCCCCCATATTTTTGGCCGTCTTGTCCAAAAACACACTTACTTTTAGGCGATTTTGGATCATATTGTGCGCAGGAAATTACACCCTTATGATAAAGAGTACACCAGTAGGTGTCTTCAGCAAAAATAATCAGAAGGACTTGAAGTTGTGTTTGCAACATCAACTGCCCCCAGGGGTTCACCCTAAATTGGGATATGAGGGGTCAAAGATCATCAATACTATAGGCATAGGGAGTGTTGTTTTAAGATATTTCAAGGTTGCTGATAACAAATATGGCTAACAGTTTAGTTCTTGTACAGCACAATGCATCCAGGACTCATTTACTCTTATGTAGCAAGACCTTAATAAAGGCTTTTTTTGGTCTTTTCAACAATTATAAAACATCAGCAGACAGATTATTCATCTCTATACAGTGTGGCATATTGGTATGATTGTAAAATTACTTGTTAATATGAAGGATTTACAGGCCTTATACTAAATATGTAACATCAAGAGAAAAGTGTCTCAGTTAAGCCACCTCAGACCACTCCATCTGCTAGAAGGTCAAATTGCACAGATGAATGAACACTTTACTGATGCTTTTTAAGTGTTATGAAGACCCAAGAAAGTGTTTGTTAAGGTCTTGTTACATAATAGTAAAGGAATAATAGATGCATTTTAGCAGTACTAAAGTGTTACCCAAATAAGTATTTCTGATATTTGATTCTTTACCAGTGGTCTTAGCCCTCCAAGAACCACTCCCAAAAGGTTAAAAATGACAAAGTTCAAACATATACCTGTGGAGAATCGTTTTAGACTATTTCTAGGTCAGTGATTTAATTGTTATTTTTTTACTTTTGATCTGTTATCAGGGATCTAGCACTCTATGGCCTTCAATCAGAGGGTGAAAATGGTAGATTTCTATTAGAATCGAGAATATTTTGACTTCAAATATTACACAACTATTCTTGTTTATGATATGCTTTTATCTCGTGAAGTAAATCATATCACATCTAAAGGACGCCCCGAATTAGGACGATTTATACTAATCCTGACTTCCTGTTATAATTGTACACTTGGATGACACCTCACTCTAGGGCACAGCTTTTATTTTTTAATCACTGGCACGTTAAGTGACATCCTAAGGGTCAGGCACTAAACTTTCAGCCTGCTGTTTAAAGACACTCCGCCTAATAAACTGCTTAACGACGTCTTTACATGCAAATCAGCTTCTCACACAGAATCAGGCGCCCAGCAGCCATGTAAACCTCACTGACTTTGGAATCCTCAGCGCACTGCCTGGTATTTTCGTCTCTTTGACGTCTAATTCTGTGGCGCTTTTAAAGCATCTCGGCATAGCACCAGAGTGATAAATGTCCAGGGGGGCACGTGAGGCGTTGGAGGGGCGGCTCGCCAAGTCCTGCACGCGCCGACAGGGTTGCTTTGCGCAGTGGTGGGCTAGTGGGGGCCAGTGGTGCAACTCCCATCCGAGCGCTTCGAGAGCCGCCCTTTAAAATGATACCTTACGCAGACGTGCCTTCAGGAGCGCCGTTAAGTGCAAGGTTATTTCTAACGTTATCTGCCCACCGCCATGCCCAGGTCTCGCAGGTCTCACCAGAAGATCGCGTTGCTGCAGGTGAAGAGAAGCACACCGCGCGCCAGTCTCCTCCACGACAGCCCGGCCGCCCCAAACCACTGGGCTCTTTTGCTTTCCTCTTCCTCCTCGTCGTCGGCACTCCCGTCACAGCCGCGCTCAGCCTGCCTGCCGTCCGGCGCTCCGTTCCCAGCGCTTGCCATGGTCACGACGGTACTGTCGCTCGCTCGAGTCCCGCCGCCCACCTGTCTAGTGCCGCTGCGGCTGCCTGTTATTGTTATTGGTGCGCTGACGTCACCCCGGAGACTACCAAGGTTGTTGGACGAGGGTGACGTCATTGTTTAGCAGCCAAGCAGAGTAGCAGCTGCGGTTAGGCAAGAAGGAAGATGGGCACAGGGCACGCGACGGGTGACGCCCGCCGACAGCCTGTGCAGTTCATTGATTTTAGATATTATTCTCAGGACTTTGAAAATGTTTTTCGGGTCATTATTGTCACGAGTGCAGAAAACCTCTGACTTGTATTTGCTAATTGATATGCAATACGGCGCTAGAGGAGAGGCGCTATATCAATAAATATGTTTAAAGTAGAGCTCTGAAACCTAACGGGATTTTTTGTGCCCCCTTTTGAACTAACACCAGGAATTAGGAAGAACCAACTGCTCTAATTAGGGCATCAAAATATATAAAAAGTAATACCTGCCCTTAGTAAATGGTCCAAATTCTCCATAAATGTCTCCAGAAACCAGGAAAGGGTCAAAAACGCGAACGATGTGACAGAAACCGAGGGGACTAAAAAGAGCAGCTGTGACTAGGAAATGAAATTACTGAAGGTTTGGCAAAAAAGATGGGGACAAATCCAAGTTAAAAAAAAAACAAGATAATGGCAGGTAAGATAAAGTCTTAACACTAAGTTGTCCACAAACCATCTTTTAGCATCCTCTAACCTAAGGAAGAGAGCAAGAGACGAGATCAGGGACAGGCCAAAGAAAATGTCAGCAGTACCAATCGTCAAATCCCAACACACAAAAACAAATTAAAGATACCACAAAGGTTCTTTGAGTATCTCCTAAAGCAAATGTCAAATTATGTGACTTTTTTGTCATAGTGTATGTCAGGTTTGCTGGCTGTCATGCTCGTCCCTTTTTCTTACAGCCAATAGCATGCTGCCTGATGGATCCCGCGCTATATGAAGGATTAACAGCTGCAGCGAGTTCAGAAGCAATCTTGCCCCTTTCTTTCTTATTTCCATTCTGTTTTAGTACATAAAACACAAGACGTCAGACAGACAAGATTCTCTTCTGTTTGTGAGGTTCAAAACAACCTTGTCAATCCTGCCAATCCTATACATTGTACTTCCACATTAATTGATTGTCAGCTATTGGGAACACAGAACCCACCCCTATGAGTAAAGACAAAAGCAAACCCGTTTGAGTTTAGCAGAGCAAGTTGCAGAATAGTTGGTCTGAGTTGCTGGGTATGTGACGTTACATGACAGACTTCACAGGAGCACACAGACAACTGCCTCCGACTAGATTAGATTATGAAAATAAACTCTCCGATTGAAAAAGTTGTTGGAAAAGTTGCGTAATGTGATGTAGGCTTACCTAAACTGTAAAATGTAGTTATCTTCTGTATCTTCTGACACAATTCAATACACTGATATGGTTTATTATGATCCACCTTCTTAAATAGGCAGAATTGTAATTTTAAATGAATAAAGTTGTCATTTTTGCCCATTTATCTACATTCAACATCCAATAATGACAAATGCTCCTAGAAAGGTGGACAGATTTATTAAAGACCAAAAGCTGAAATCACTAGTTCATATAAGTATTCAGAACTTTAATTCAGTACTTTGTAGAAGCACCTTTGGCGGCAATTACAGCTCCAAGTCTTCTTGGTTAAGTCTCTGTATCTATCGAAATGGTAGGATTGATGCAGTATTAGATAGGTGATGAGCAGTGCCTGGTCTTTGCCAGACACAGGCTTGAAGCTCTCATCAGCGCAGAGTCCATTAATTGCTGTTTGGCAAACTCCAAGTGTCTAGCCACTTAACCATAAACGCCCGATTGATGGAGTGTAGCAGAGGACTTCTAAATCTCTGCTAGAATGACAATTAAGTTCTTCTTCTATGACAGATGACTTGAAGGACAAGCAGAAAATGGCAACACCCATGGATAAACAAAGGTAGGTCCTATGATAGTGTTGAGGTGACATCACATTCATAATAAAACTGTTTTAGGATGGTCAAATAGAAACAGTACAGAAAACCCTGATTACAACAGGCAGGAAGAAGCCTTAGACACAGTGCCAGCCACACCACATGTCCGTATTTATATAATAAAATGCTAATGTGTGTGTGTGTGTGTGTGTGCACGGTCTCTCTGAGTAATCCGATTGGTCAGTTTCACTATGCTTGCTCAGTCAAGTGTGATCGAGACAGAAAGTGCCGGGTCAAGGAGGCTGAATAGCACACAAGGATATGTAGGAAAAGCATAGGAGGAATACTGAGAGTTTCCTTCAGACCCGGTAGGTATTTTCAAGGATACAAATGTTGTTCTCACAGTGGGTGGTAGAGGCCCAACTACCATTGGTGGTGGTCAAAAACCCAAAAAAAAGGTGAGCAACGCACCTTGGAATGATAGATTCTGAGAAGCAGACTTTACAGGAACGTGATCTCAGGAAGGAGCGCTGGCCAAAATGGATTTGAGACGCAAAGTAGTTGGATGAACACTGAGGGTCCACGTAAGACAAAAGATATCAAATATTTTTAAATGTATTCTATTATCTGTCTATGACAGGTATCATGGCTAGTCATGTAACAGTTCATAAAGCAGGTTATAAAACAGATAGAGGAATGCCTAGTATGCTGTGTTACAGATCAGTCCCTTTCTGTAGTAAATACAGTATTTGGCCACCAGTCAACACAGTGGTGCAACAGTAAGCATGGCTGCCTTACATATCCAGTGTCTTGGGGTTGACTCCTGTGCCTGCTTGCTATCTAAATGGAGTTTGTATGCTCTCCCTGTGCTGTGTATTAATGAGATGGGACATGAATAGACCCGGTTATGGACGTGCGCATTGGCCAGGCTGTTTGAAGCTCAAGTTTGTTTGAAAGCTGAACGTTTTGTTCTCTACTGGTATTGCACAGTTCAACACCTCGATTCTCCTCATGTTCAAAAAGCTTCATTACTGAATTGTTACACGAGTAGTTTGGAACTCTTATTTTCTCTGTAGGAAGTGCAAAGCAAATTAAGAAGGGGCACATAGGCATACAACCATTTCTTTGATGGCTTGCCCTGGTGAGGACTGCAGGGTGGAGCAGATTTGTTTTCCACGCAGAGATCACAGTTGCACAATGCACTTCTGGACATGGCCTCTGATCGCTCTAACTATGAGGCCTCTGTGCTCATTATTTTGGTGTGGGATCATCTTCTCATATTCACTGTGTGTATATACCTAAAGTTATTTGTGTAAACCAGGGGTCTGCAAAGGTTGTCCAGGTGGTTCGTGGTGGCAACAGGTTTTTGTTCCAGCCCAGCTGCTTAATTAGAAAAGCTGCCCTTAACCAATAACAGGTCTTAATTCTTTTTGTGGTTTCTTTGCGTTTTCTTTTTCCCAGGTCAGGTCACTCTTATATCGTTGCAAGCCATTCAAATGATTTGTAACCTGAAGTTGAGGAGTCCTTCACTACTTCTTCTTTGGTTTCCTTCCAAATATTTTATTATACAAGATGGTTCACGATGGATACACGCAGGTGTAAAAAGAGATGGAGATGTAGAACTGCTGCTTCTTTTGTTGTTTACATCTAATTGCTAATAAGGAGCAATTCAAAACAGTAAAAGCAGCAGTTTAAGATTAAAAAGAAGAACTTAAGACAGGGAATCTTAATAAGCAACACAATTAAAATGAAGCTGAAAAATGCTGCTTGAGCAATAAGTGCTTCATCAGCAATACATGATTTCTTACTAAGAAAGTGGGTTGTAAGAAAAATGTGCAGCCTCTCTGACCCTCCAGGGCCAACTTTGTAGACCCCTGATCTAAACTCTCGACTGGAAGGTGACTTTTTTGGTATCCTAATTGCTGTCTTGATCAGGTAGTTCCTCCTGGTCTTGGAATGGTATGTTAGCAGATGGAAAACAATTCCATTAATGTGCTCAAAGGCACTGCCTTCATTACGAAGAGATTTACAAGTGAACGGGTGGAAGGTCTGCCAGCTAAATGTTCGACTCTGCCCCTTGTAAACCCTTCTTTCTGCTTGTAATTTTTTTTTTTGTTTTCCTTTCCTCTCTGTTGTCAGCTCCCTTACCTTACTTTGCATTGTTAGGTGTGGAAGAAATAATATAAATGAAATATTATTGCCCAAGACAATTTAATAAAGCTAGTAATCAGGCAGGAGGAAGCTTGTCCATTGCATCTTTAATTTCTCTTTATAAAGAGAGAGCACCTGTCACAGCGGTCTGCCAAGTGGTGGACCCTGAGCAGAGGTGTCACAGGGCAAAGACAGTCACATACATTTATAGACAATTGAATTTGTTATCAGTGCTGAAATGAATGCTCACACAACATTTACTTTGATTCGTTCATTAGCACACACACCCAAATACGCTCCTAAAATAAAAGTTTCATTTCACTACATTCTTGTCTTTCCCAATGCTTTCCAATACTTCAGAATTCAACTCTTATTCTTTAACGGAATGTGTTTCTGTGTATGTGACATTCAGCCACTTTTGAAACCATCACTCAGGACCTTTTAGTTCTTTGTTGTTCACAACATGCTAGTGAGCATCTCAGAAAGGACATTACAAAAGGATGCAGAGCTGAGACCAGCAAGTAAATGCAGAATGTCCAGGACATTAAAGGGCTGGCGACACAGTAGGTGGCTGTCAACATTCTGATTTCTTATCTTTCCAGGAGATGGAAACATTTTTCTTTGATTGTCATTTGATATTTTTTACCCTCGTGTTACCATTTTGGATTTCCATCAGTGCCACCATTTTTAATATACAAGTCGCTATGACGTTCATATGAGTTGCAAATGTGATGCACTTCTCCGAAGTTGTGGATAGTGACATTAGTCAAGTAAGAAAAAATTTTCTTAAATCACTTTCTGAATGCTTCCTTAAAAAAATTCTGGTAACACGTTAGTTTAGGTACTGCAAAAATGGATCTGTCACTCATTTACTTTTATGTAACAAGACCTTAGCAAAGGCTTCTTTTGGTCTTCATAACTTGTGTAAAACATCGGTGGGCAGGTTAGTCATCTCTGTGCAGTGTGGCATTTTGACAGGACGATAAAATTACTTGTTAATGTGAAGGATTCACAGGTTTACGAAATATGTAATATCAAGATAAAAATATCTCAGTTAAGCCACCTCAGTCCACTCCAAAGTGAAGAGGTGTTAGCACCGTGGGTCACATTGCAGAGATGAATAAATAGCTCCCAGTAAGTGTCATTAAGACTGAGAGAAGCGTTTACATGAGAGTAAATGAGAATAAATGAACGATCACAGTACCTAAAGTGGTACCAGAAATTATTTATGGAAGCATTCACAAAGTGTTTTAGAAATTTCTGCTTACTTGGCTAACATCACAATCCACAACGACCTAAAGTGTTACTCAGGTTCTGGTTTACAACTTTCTGGCTTTGTGACTTTGGTGTGGTTTCACGTATCAGGCTTTGGTTCAATCATATCATTTGATTTCCTTGTTTTTAGGTCAAGATGTTCCTGAATCGATGAGAAACCTTGGGTCTCATAATGATAATGCAAATTGCATAAAGCTTTTGAGGAAAAAACACAGAAGATGCATCTGATGATCTTCACAGTCATTCCAAGTGCACCTCGTGGAGTGAAGTAGGGCTGGATGTCAGACTCACAGCTAAGTGCAGTCACCTTGTCCCATATGTTGCTCCGGTGTCTTCTTACATTTTTTTGAACATTACACCTCCAAAAAAAGATATTGAAAGAATTGGAAACACTCGAGAAAGTTGGAAAGGCCATTCCTTTGACTGTAAAACTTGAAGTGATGAAGGCCAGGGAAACCGTGAAGGGAAGCTTTTTATGACAGATGCTGTTATTAAACAGATTGTTGGTATTATCTGTGCAAAAGCTGGGGCACGTGAAATGATTAAAATGTTTTATTCATTTTATAAGAGCTGTTTGTTAGTTAATTTGGTTGTTAAATTGATACAATTACTTTCTTAGTTATTTTGAAATGCTTGCCTATATTAATGGATAGTCAGTGGAAGGTTCTGTTATAAACCCTACAAGCTAAACTCTTCTTCTTTCAGCTGATCCCGTTAGGGGTCGCCACAGCGGATCATCTTCTTCCATATCTCTCTGTCCTCTGCATCTTGTTCTGTTATACCCATCACCTGCATGTCATCTCTCACCACATCCATAACCCTTCTCTTAGGCCTTCCTCTTTTTCTCTTCCCTGGCAGCTCTATCCTTAGCATCCTTCTCCCAATATACCTAACATCTCTCCTCTGCACATGTCCAAACCAACACAATCTCGCCTCTCTGACTTTGTGTCCCAACCGTCCAACTTGTGCTGACCCACTAATGTCCTCATTTCTAATTCTGTCCATCCTCGTCACCCCCAGTGCAAATCTCTGCCACCTCCAGCTCTGTCTCCTGCTTTCTGGTCGGTGCCACCAAAGCTGGTCGTACTACTAAAAATACAAACCCTACAAGCTGAATTGTAAGTGGAATATTCAAATTATTTCTTGCCCTTCTGCTACAGACTAGTCCCGTTTATAATCTGCATTGCAGTTGGTAAGGCATGGAGGGCAGTTTCAAAACCATGCTGAAGTTATTCAACATACTGAGGTACTAAGGTGAAGCCAATGTAAGTTTGCTATAGAAAAGTAACAACTTTCAAGTATAGAAAGTAACTGAAGTTTAACAGGAGAAAGCTAAGATTTTAATGAAACTGACAACATTAGAACACTCTAGACGAGAACAGGCCATTCAGCCCAACAAAGCTCGCCAAAATGTCTTGCCTTTTATTCTACGTGTGTAAAAACTTTTTTTCAAATTTTTTGCAATTTGTTCCTTTTTAAAATTTTCCTAAACCTTTTAAAAAAAAATGTATTGGCCTGAAAAACTTGGATCCTACCTTGCCAACTCTGTAGCTGCTTGATTCTAGATGATAAAATGTTAAAAAACAGAATAGTAAGTTGAGAAGTAGTTGAGGCATCAGAATGGCGGCACATTTTAGCAGATGTTATGCACTGTTTAACTCATTTTAAAAAGTATAAGAGATTCATTCATTCAAATCAAAACGAGGACACTTCACATTGCTCTCATACCTATCATGTATGAGGACTGTGAACGATCACCTAAGCACACTCTCCAATCTGGACAGGCACTTGCATGAACACACAAAAATAAGAGGCTCACATTTCCACTTGTGTAGTGATGAAGGATTACTGAGAGGGTCTGCCAGCACTGCATTCTGAACACAAGAGTGGCATATGGTGTGGTCTCATGGCTGAGCCATTGTAATTTAAAACTATTAGGTTTCCAGTAACTCCACTAGCATCACCTACATGTTCTCCAACTTTAATACATGACAGTCTCAAACCAATGCTTCACCCAAAAATATTTTTTTTCAATATGTGACCTACTCATTTAGTTTGTAGTGGTGACAGAAAATGAATTTTAATTTCAACTTTTCCAGCAGAAGGAGAGAAAAAAAATGTGATGATATAATTAAACACAATGGATACCAATGATATACAATGGCAAGCAATGTGAAAAACATCCAGGGGAAAATAAATAGAATTATCACACTACTCATGTCACGTTATACATGTGTCTGTTATCCAGTCATATGCTCAAAATGTGCAAAATATATATTTTTTTTCTTAACAATGTTAGTAGTTACTTTCAGAAAAATTTGTGAACAACATTAACAGGAAAGGCGCACTCGCATAATACTGTTTGAACTGAAGACAGGACTCCTGACCAGTGAATGAGAGGAAGATCTTCAATTCAAAAACGCATTGGTCACCATTGGGTTCTATTAGATCATCAGCATTTTTTCTTGTTTTGCATATAAACAAGCAATTACAATTTTTAATTTGTCATCACTATAAACTGCATGGGGCGAATAACATATAAAAAATATCACTTCTAGGTGAAGTATTCCGTTAAACCAATTAAAGGTCATTGAGGGCAGCGGCCTATCTGTGACACCCCATTTTAGTGGCGAGATTGTCACCAGACTACACACTGGGTGTCTTGTAGTTCGGTACCAACCAGGATCGGACTCAAGAGATGTCAGACATGGAGACACAGACACAAAAAGTTTTATCTACATTTATTTGCTTGGCAGATGCTTTTATCCAAAGTGATAAACTATCGAGTAACATTAGGCCATGGCCTGTTTGTTCAGTAAGAGTAATAGGACAGGTAACAAAAATTGATTGCCACAAGTGAAAAGATGTAATAGCTCATACATTTACAATAAATAAAGCAATTACATTTTAAATAGCCAAGAATACAAAATATCACAGTGCAAAGTTTTTTTTGTTTTCCTTTTCTTTTCAATTAAACAGATATTCACAAAAGAGATGGGTCTTCAGTTGCTTCTTGAATACATTGAGGGAGTCAGCAGTACAGATGGAGGTAGGCAGCCTGTTCCACCAACTCGGAACCACATACAAAAAGAGTCTGGTTTGAGATTTGATACCACGTACATGTGGCATCACCAGACACTATTTCCTGGCAAACCTGAGTGGGCCAGAAGGAGCTGTCACACACGTGCGCATGGGAGGCAGCTAAAGGGCTCAGGGAAGGACAGTTCTGAGACATACCAGGATGTGGCAGAGTGCACTGACTCTTTTTCTTCCTTGCCTGCAGGCCATTCCCGGGAGATTCTGCCTGGGTCTCCTGACGTCACTTCTCCAGCCCTTGTGATGTCATGTCCGGGGTTGAACCAATGGCTGAAGACCTCAATGAGCCCGACCCCTATGATCTCACTTCCTGTCTTCCCCTTTAAAAATCTCCTCCTTTTCCCTATGCCCTCAGTTCTGTATTGGACTCGGTTTTGTGCACAGCAGTGCTAACATTTGAAAAGAACGCTTTACAGCCAGGAAAACAAATTATACGGGTGGCTGCCCCAAACCTTGCTTTGTCTCATCGTGGCTTTTGTGACAGAGCATAGCACTTCACTAGTGTCTCCATATACTCAGGTGCTGACTCACTGACTACTCTGTAGGCATGTATCAGGGATATGAACTTAATACGTGCTGCTACAGGGAGCCAAAGTACCGACCTGAAGAGAGATGTGACATGTGCCCTCCTCGGCTGGTTAAATACAAGACGGGCCACTGCATTCTGGATCATCTGCAGTGGCTTGATAGCACATGCGGGTTCTCCTGCCAGAAGAAATAAGTTGCAGTAGACCAGACAGGACAAGACCAAGGCCTGGAC
Organism: Polypterus senegalus; assembly: GCF_016835505.1. Lineage (NCBI taxonomy): Eukaryota > Metazoa > Chordata > Cladistia > Polypteriformes > Polypteridae > Polypterus > Polypterus senegalus. The sequence continues at coordinate 81,892,673 of NC_053158.1, forward strand.
CAGAAGTTGTGCTAAATACTCTTGTCAGATAAGGTCTGATCTTGCGGATGTTGTACTGTATAATGTCAACCTGCATGAACGAGAAACAGTAGAAATGTGGTCAGAAAAAGACAGCTGGTCATCAATCACCACCCCAAGGTTGTAAACTGACCTGATGGGTGTTAGCGACAGCGAGCCAAGATGTACAGAGAAGCTCGGTTTTTGCCAGGTTGAGCTGTAGGTGGTGGTCCTTCATCCAGGTTGAGATATCAGTAAGACATGTAGAGACTCTAGCTGATACCGTATTGTCCTCTGGGGGAAATAGGTACACCTGTGTACATCGGCATAGCACTGATAAAAGAGGACCCATGCGATTAGACGATGGAGCCCAGCGAGGTGGTGTACAGATTAAAGAGTAGAGGACCCAGAACCAATCCTTGGGGTACACCAGTATACGACTGGTGTGCTTCTGACAACTCCTTTCACCAGGACACACTGTAGGATCTGCCTGAAATGTAGAACTCAAACAATCTGAGAGGAGTCCCAGTGATGCCAAGGTCAGAGAGGGTGGCAAGAAAGATGTTGCAGTTGATCGTGTGTTTGAAGAGCAATCGAGCAGAATCAGGACTGATGACATGTTGGGTTTTTTTTTTCAGAAGTGGGATTATCAGAGTGTGTGTGAAGATTTTTGGGAATATTCCCGAGCTGAGTGAGGTGTTAATGATGTGTGTCACTGCAGGAATGAGTGAGGGGGAGATGGCCTGAAGGAGATGAGAGGGAATAGGATCGAGTGGACAGGTAGTGGGGCGATTGGAGAGGAGGTTGGAAACATCAATGGCAGGCAGTGGAGAGAATGTGGAGAATGTTGGGTGTTGCAACGAGGCAGCGAGGTAGAGAACTGACTACTGATGGGAGAAACCTATCCTGGAAAAAGGTGGCAAAGTCCTCAGCAGACAAGGAGGTGGAGGAGGGTTAAGAAACGAAGTGAAAGCAGAGAACAGAGAGCGTGTGTCAGTGGTGCCGTTAATTATAGTCTGGCAGAACCTTACCTTAGCAACAATGGCTGCACACGTGGATATGTGTACAAAAACACACAAAAAAAGATCCAATCAAAAATAAGGAAGAGTATTCACAGTGATTTTTGCCAGCCCCAAAGACAAAAATTTATACACACAAAAACAGTAATCTTCCTAAATAAAGAAAATACAATCAGGAAGAAACTACACAAAACAAAGTCCAATGAAACCAAAAAATATTTACAAGAAGGAAGAAAAAAAAACAAAACGTGTATATACAAGAGAAAAAGTGCACCACAATCCTAATACACATAAAGTACAGAAGCAGAGGAGCCGCCAGATAAAGGACGACACCAGGCTTTGGATTTTAAAGGGACTGCTTCCAGCATTGTTTTAACCTCATTTTAAAGGATTGTTTTTTTTTTTCTATTTGATTTTAACCTCCACTTCGCTTCTGTTTTAATGGATTATTTATTTAAAGATTTGATGCACTGCACTTTGTTTGAACACTTGTTTTTGTTTATTGTTTTCAAATAAAAGCACTTTGCACCATTCCCTTGCTCTGTTTGTTGTGCCTCACTGCCGAGCTTATCGGTAACATTACTGATAGTGACGGGTTCAAGGGCTCCCGGATGGACGATGGGAGCATGCAGCGAACCCACATCGTCACAATACACAAGAAAAATATTTACAAATAAGGCACAAGCCGCTTTGCTTGGTATACTCTGAAGGATAAGCTACACCAACCACACTCTCTACACAAATGATAACCCAAAGAAACGATATTTACAGGTATAGCCAATCCTGCGTCACACTGCTTTCTTTCTCCACCGGTGCGTTCTGCATATGTGCTACACTCAGCCTCTGCAAGGTAAACAGGCTGGTGGCCTCACGAGAACATGAGTGGGCAGAAGTGCACCTATGACATGCTTTACTCGGACAATCCCATGTCTTCTCCGGAAAGTAAGTTATTTTTCTTCTAACTTTACCTTGGGATTTTCTCTTGGGATCACCTTCTCCCCTGGCATGCATACTCGAACTAAAGCACTCTGCACTTCTTACTTTGTTCACAGCAGGGGCTAGGGAGATGCTCACCTTTTTTGACGGGCAGACACGCGGCATACACCAGGCCTGAAATGGACTCACGCCCAACCTGGCGGTAGCATCGCACCGTGCAAACCTGCCACAGCCAAAGTTAGAAATCCTTACAGTGCACCCCTGCAATTTGACAATTTAAACAGGTAAGTGCTTTAACTGTGCTAAAAATCAATCCAGTGTCCATTATTCTCAAAACGTTTTTCTTTAAAGTGGTAATGCCTGGCAGACCCACTGACTCTGGCGTCGCTTGACCTGAGTGCGCCATTTGTCTCTCAGAGCATTTGGTTAGAAAGATTAGCCTCTGTTTGAATCAGTCGTATTTCCTACACTTCATATCTCTCTGGTCGTACACATTTTGTTCTGCTTGGGAATTTTAGATCACAGCCTTCTCCAGGGCTCTGTTTTGGGCCCTCTTCTATTTATTACCTACTTTCTATCACTTGGCAATATTTTTAGAAGATGTGGTATTCAGTTTCACTGCTAAGCTGATGACACTCAACTGTATTGGTCTACCAAGCCTAATTCTGCCCTCCCTCCTTTCATCCTCTCTGATTGTCTTGCTGAAATAAAAGACTGGTCTCTCCCCTAATCATCTCAAACTTAATACAGTAATGATAAAACTGAAGTTCTCCTCATTGGCACTAAATCTACTCTTACGAAACCTGACAGTTTTTCCGTGACAATTGTTGGTTCTATAGTTTCTCCTTCTTGGGTGCCATCCTCGACAGCATTCTTTGTTTCAAAGCACACATTAACAATATTACCCAGCCTGCATATTTTCACTTTCGCAATATAAACTATCTTTGTCCATTTCTTACACCTAATAGTACTGCTGTCGTTGTACATGATTTGGTAACATCTCACATTGACTACTATAATTCTATATTGGTTGGCCTTCCTCACGTTTTCGCATATGCTTCAGATGGTTCAAAATTCTGCTGCTCGTGTTATTACCAGAAGCCCCTCCATATGACACATCACCACAGGTCTTTGTAAACTCCACTGGCTTCCTGGGAAATACTGTATTAATTTCAAGATGTTGCTATTAACATTCAAAGCTATTTATAATTTGGCACCTCTATATTTCTCGGAAGCGCTGCTGCCTCACAGTTAGGAGACCCGGGTTCACTCCCCGTGTCTGCGTGGGTTTCCTCCGGGTCCCCCGGTTACCTCCCACAGTCCAAAGACATGCAGGTTAGGTGCATTGGCGATCCTAAATTGTCTTGGTGTGTGTGTGTGTCCTGCCCTGGGTTTGTTTCCTGCCTTGCGCCATGTGTTGGCTGGGATTGGCTCCAGCAGACCCCTGTGACCCTGTAGTTAGGATATAGTGGGTTGGATAATGGATGGATGGATATCTCTCGGATGTGCTACACATTTACAGTATATGCCCACTCATGCTCTTGGATATTCTTATAAATTCTCTAAAATTATAAATAATAATGCTGGTAATCCCAGAGTCTTATTCTCTACAATTGATTGTCTGCTATTCCCACATCACTCAATGGAAAGCCTTCAAAAAACTCCAGTGAAACTTGTGAGGCTTTTGCTGTATTTTTTAATCACAAAATTAATGATATTAGAAATACTATAGTACATCTCCCCAATACTGATCCTCTTAAACCACGGTACACCATTGTAAACAAATTAAATTCTTTCACCAGGATAAATTTACCTGATTTATATAAAACTAGCTGAAGCCCGCCGTAGCATACGGCGGTGTAAGAATAGGAACGGAAAACGGTGAGAAAGGAATTCAGTATAAGAAAGGCTTAGGAAACCACCGTCACAGTAGAACGAAAATAGCAAGGAGCGACACCAATGCCAATGATCAAGAGAGTACCTTCCTGTAGCAGGCTACTGAAAACATAGACATATATCGATAGACGCCGTATTCACTGTGTTGCCCAGTCGACACGATAAGTCAGCGCATTTGCTCTATTGCGTGTAGTAAAAGTGCCATTTAAACTAATACAGTTAAACGTGGAAACCAGGTTTTCTGATGAAAAAAAAATAACGTTTTAAACAGTATCTTGTACATACAACAGATTTTGGCGAATCGTTTACATGCAATTATTTATATCCATTTATACACTAATAATGGCAATTATTAAATAATAATAATTATTATTATTAAAAAATTCCTTCCATATAAGTAAAATTTATCGGACTGCTTTCTTCCATCTCCGAAACATTTCTAGACTTCGTCCTGTTCTTTTGCAACACAGTACTGAAGTACTGGTTAATGCCCTTGTCACCTCACGTATAGATTACTGTAATGCTATTCTACCTGGCATCCCACAAAAACGTATCCATCGCTTACAACCTATTCGAAATTCTACTGCCAGGATAGTAACCTGTTCTAAATCCACTGAACATATTACACCTATTCTCTCTCAACTTCACGGGCTCCCTGTTAACTACAGAATACAATACTAAATACCGCTCTTAACATTTAAAGCTCTCCCCTACCTCACTGATCTCCTACAGACTTACACTCCCGCTCGCTCACTCAGATCCTCCTCTGCGGCTCTACTTTCTGTACCACACATCAAACTCTGTGCTATGGGAGCTCGAGCGTCTCTCATAGTGCTCCTCAACTCGGGAATTCTCTTCCCTCTCATATACGTCAGCTCGATTCAATAACACATTTTAAAACTACCCTCAAAACTTATCTTTTCAAACTGGCATGCCAGTTGTGAATTTTGCAGTTACTGCCAGTTATCTTTGTTTGTTTGCTAACTATTGCTGTATGATCGAGAGCGACAGTGGACACAGATTAGATTAGGATTAGAGATGGCGGGCAGGGCTCTGTCTTGCTTGCGCTCAGTGAATTATATATATATATATATATAGATAATTTCTCATTTGAGACCATCCACCTACATCATTTACCCAATACCAACAAGTTTTTTCAAAGAAGTATTCGGCGTGCTAATTGATAGTGTCCTTGACATAGTAAAGATACAGGGGTCTTCCCAGAGTGTCTTAAGACTGCTGTAGTTAAAGCCCTGCTCAAGAAAATTAATCTTGACTCCTTTGCTTTTGAAAATTTTAGACCTATTTCTAACTTGTCTGAACAAATCACAGCACAGAAACTGCACTCGTTAAAGTAGTAAATGATTTGCGGGTAAATGCAGACAGAGGCCATTTATCTGTTCTCATCCTCTTAGATCTGAGTGCCGCATTTGACAACATTGATCACAATATTCTTAGAAATCGCCTTAATCAATGGCTGGGCCTCTCTGGCAGTGTCTTAAATTGGGTTGAAACGTACCTGGCAGGTAGAAAATTCTTTGTTAGTTGTGGTAATTACAACTCAAAGACACATGATATTCTATATGGTGTTCCACAAGGCTCTATCCTGGGTCCGCTGCTCTCTTCGATCTACATGCTTCCGTTAGGTCAGATTATCTCAGGGCATAACGTGAGCTACCACAGCTATGCTGATGACATGCAGCTGTACTTATCAATAGCACCTGATGACCCCGACTCTGTTGTTTCATTAACACAATGTCTTACTTGTGTTTCTGAGTGGATGAGTAGTATTTTTCTCAAACTAAATAAGAAGAAAAACAGAAATTTTAGTGATTAGCAAAAATGGATATAATGAGGTTATTAGAAATAAACTTGATCCATTAGGAATAAAAGTCAAGACGGAGGTAAAGAATTTAGGGGTAAGTGTTGACTCTGACCTGAATTTTAAATCACATATTAATCAGATCACTAGGACAGCATTTTTTCATTTAATGAATATAGCAAAAGTTAGACCTCTTATAACATTGCAAGATGCTGAGAACTTAGTTCACACTTTTGTTTTCAGTCAGCTAGATTACTGTAATGCACTCCTCTCAGGACTACCCAAAAAAGAAATCAATCGATTGCAACGAGTGTAGAATGCAGCTGCTAGAATCCTAACTAGGAAAAGAAAATCCGAGCACATCTCTCCAGTTTTGATATCACTAAACTGGTTCCCTGTGTCATTCAGAATTGACTTTAAAATACTGCTTATGGTTTACAAAGCCTTAAATAATCTCACTCCATCTTATATTTCGGAATATCTTACACCTTACATTTAATCGTAACTTTAGATTTTCAAATGAGTGTCTACTTTGAATTCCAAGAGCTAAACTTAAATGAAGTAGTGAGCGGCCTTCTGCTGTTATGCACCTAAAATCTGGAATAGCCTACCAATAGAAATTCACCAGGCTAATACAGTGGAGCACTTTAGAACACTGCTGAAAGCACATTACTTTAACATGGCCTTCTCATAACTTCACCTTAGTGTAACTCTGATATTCTGTATATGCATTTAATTATCATTATCATTCATGGTGGCCTGCGGTGGGCTGGCACCCTGTGTTGGCTGGGATTGGCTCCAGCAGACCCCTGTGACCCTGTAGTTAGGATATAGTGGGATGGAGAATGGATGGGTGGATTCATGGTGGCTCCACAATCCATACTAATCCCTACTTTCTCTTCCATTCTTCTGTGGTTGCAATCTGCACCCCCGCCACCTGATCAAAGCACCGTGATGTCCTTACATTGATGGATTAAAGGCCAGAGGTCCACGTGACCATCATTGTCTAATTCTTCCATAGGAACCCTGAAAACCATGAGGACCGATTTTGATCATTTATGTTAGGTAGAATGCCTAATGGGGGCTGGGTGGTCTCGTGGCCTTGGAACCCCTGCAGATTTTGTTTTGTTTTTTCTCCAGCCCTCTGGAGTTTTTTTTTCTGTTCACCTGGCCAACAGACCTTATTTTATTCTTTGTTAATTAGTATTGCCTAATTCTTCTATTTGTTCTTTTTTACTCTTGTAAAGCACTTTGAGCCACATCATTTGTTATGAAAACGTGCTATATAAATAAATGTCGTTATTTTGACGCAGATCTCCTTGTTATGTCCTCGGCTCGTTTATCTACCATAGGGTACAGATCCTTTAGCTTTGTTGCTCCTTGTTTTTGGAACTCCCTCCCTGAAGATATCCACAGCACTGATTCACTTCCCAACTTCAAATCTAGACTTAAAGCTTATCTTTTCAAACATGCCTATTGCTCAGATTTGGCTTTTTGAATGTTTGGTTTTTTGCACTTTATGAACCTATTTTCATAATATTATTTAAATTTTTTATTATACGTTTTTCTTTTACTTATTGTAAGGTGTCCTTGAGTGCCATGAAAGTTACTTCTAAATAAAATGTATTATCATCATCCTGGCAGCATCACTTCCAAGGCAAAGACCAGCTCTTGCCAGGGTGCCAGTCCATTGAAGGACACACTCACACTCATAATGGGCCACCTAGAAACAAAGTTGCCAATTATCTTAATGTACACAGAAAACTGTGCAACCACCACACGGACATTGGATTCATGAGGTAGCAGCACTAACCACTGTGGGACCTACTAAGGTAGACATGATTGTAGCAGAGGAATGGGCACACAAAGCAGCTCACAGTGGCACTCAGTTGTAAAATGAAAAGCCGAGTAATTCTGAACGAGGGTTTAGGAGCCCTGTGGATGAAATCCAGATAGTGAATCCATCCATTTTCAGATGTGTGTCAGTTTCTTTCCTTAGATATCACATACATTCATTTAAAAGCCTGAAGAAGTACATAAACAATGCCCATTTAGTTTATTTTCTGTATTTTATGAGACTAGTAAAAACTGTTAAATATAAATCAATGGATGTTATGCTCAGACACTGCTGAGACGGTGTGTACGGTGTACAGTTCCAGCCTCCAGACAGATGATACAGAGGAACTTGAAGCTCTGCAGATCAACCAGGCACATCCCAGCATTAAAGGATGCGTCCTACTCTGACAGAGAGTCCAACCTCAAGAAAAGACCACTGTGTGGGGACTTAGTCCAGGTCTTCTGAATTCTCAAAAGTATAAAAAAAAAAACAGATCAAGCTGAATTCTTTAAATTAAATAGCAAATCATGTACTTCAGGACAGTGGTGGAAATTATGGAGAAGTTTATTTCAGATACTCTCTTTACATAATTCTGTAAGTCTTCTTCAGAGAAGTACAATCAAGGGGGAAATACTTTCCTGGTTATCCAAATCAGAATCACTCCATCTTCTGGAATGAAATCTCGTAAAGACCCTAGAGGGACATGTTCCACCTGAGAAGACGGTACGAGTGATCTGGGCTTGAAAAGGAAGTGACAAGTCCCTAATCTTGGCTGCTTGGCTCCTTTTCCTCAGATGTGTTGGGGACCACCCCACAGGGTTTACCTCGAGCTCGGGGTACGTCCTGGAACCTTAATGGAGGACTGCAGGTTCACAGGAAGGTAGCCACATGCAGCACTTGGCACCAGTCACGGCAATGGTATCTGGTAGGCTGTTTATGGAACATAGTGAGGAAGGAATGGGGTCCGGTGGTCCCAGGCCCTTCATGTGCAGTCTGAAGAATTATAAAGTAAAGAGGGTCCTTCTGTGTTCAAATTCTAATAAAAACATCCTTACCTCAATTTCCACCTGTTGCAACAAAGCAAAATGAATCCAAGCCATCAAATATGGAAGCATCCTTGTTTTCAAATCTGAGGACTACATCGAGTCTTTGTGTCGCCTCAGGACTAAAGTTGGAGCAACACTGGTGCCCTACCAATGCAGGAATCAGCAAGAGCGAGAGCTTGTCTCAGAGCTGATGTGCTTGCATTGATGGCAAACAGAACAACAGGCCCCTTCTCAATGGAACATGACTAGAAAATGGCGTCTGCTCCTGGTTAATATACACAATGGAGCCCAAATGAGATTATTTTCTTTTTTCTGATTAACAGCATTAGTGTTCAAATGTTCGGAATCAGCTAGAAGTGTGGACACTTTTCAAAATTGATACTTTTTAATCAGGGTACCCTTCAATTGATTTAAAAATAGCCAAAGAATCAATAATGTTGCAAATGGCTGTAACAGCCATAATGTACACTTGTTGCTAATTTATCCAATTTATTCTACATTAAAACATACTGACACTTCTGACACTTAACAAAACTGAGCTAGCTAATGTTAAATCTCTCTCTTATAAAAAAAAATCCTGGGAGAGAAAGACGGGAGACGAGACGATCACGGAAGACACTTAAAAGTCTCATGAGATAAAAGAGATTGGCCACGGAGCGTTTTGCAGGACCTTGAACATGAGACTTTGTGCCAAGAGATTGACCCAGGACCATCTTACGGGGACATAGAAGAACATGAGATTCTTGCAAGACACACCCTACTTACAACCAATATCAAATAAGACCACGGGCAGCAAAACCTCAGTCGTGTAAAGGCTTTGAGCACACACAGATCCAAGGCTCTCAGCGCATATAAAGCATATAAGGACAATACGTTATAGATGAAACGTGGATGACTAAGCGAAGAAGAAAGAGCAGAGCAAAGAAAAGAGACTCAAAAGCGTTGGAGAGAAAAGAAATGTGAAAAAGAATAATCTAGGTGCGAATTCAGAAAATAAGGAAAGTAATTATCAGCCCATAACAAGTGGAATTGAAACAAAGCATGTCCAGTCGGGCTCAGAATTAAAAGACAAAGAGTAAAAGACAAAGTAGAACTTCATAAAGACGTTCACAAATGTTGCCACTATACACATGCAGAGCAGGTTAGAGATTATGAAAGCAGTGGAATTGGAAAGGCTCAAAAAAAATTTGGTGCGATACAAATGCAGAGAAAGTTAAAGAATATGAAAGCAGGAAAATTAGAAAGTATAAAAAAATAAAGTAAAGATCGCAGTAGCGCAAACAAACGGAAATTATTACTCGAAAAAAGGGAAAATAATCACCACGGACCAGGTGTCACTGAAAAAAAGCAGGACAAAGCGAGGTCAGAAATAAAAGACAAAAGAGTACAAAAAAAAAAAAAAAGTAAAATGTCATAAAGAGGTTAAAAAACAAGGGGGCCAAACACATGCAGAGCAGGTTAGAGATAACAAAAAATGGGAATTCAAAAGACTCAAAAAAAAACTTAGGCGTGATACACATGCAGAGCAAGATACAGAATATGAAAACAGAAAAAAACAAAAGTGCCAAAAAAAAAAAGAAAGTAAAGATCGCATTAGCGCAAACAAAGAGAAATTATTACTCGGAGAAATAACGAAAAGGAGAATAGAGATCGAATATATGGACATAGGTGATATGTCAGAAGTATGTAAATATTGTAAGGCTTTGGAGTTTAAGTCAGAGAATTTCAAAAACGTGGTTTACCTCACATGCATTTATTGGTTACTTTGCAAAAAAAATTATTAACTGCTGATGATGTTGATCGTTTTGTCTGTGCTGAAATTCCAAACAGAGAAACCTATCCTGAATTACGGTACAAAGTCATTAAACACAAGTCTCACAATCAATCAATCAACATTTATTTATATAGCACATTTTCATACAAAAAAAATGTAGCTCAAAGTGCTTCAAATGAGCTCACAGACCTCATTTAAAAGATTCAGCACGTTGGGACTCGAAAGATTCCAAATATTGTTTTAACAAAAGTTCTGAAATAAAAGTGAAACGAATGAAATAGCAACAATTCAAAGAAAAAAAAATCTTAAAATTGTGTATCTGGAAAACGAAACACGGGGGTTGGCGAACGAAGCGAGCAGGAGGCAAAGCCCCCTAGTAATTATTAAAAAAAAAAAAAAAAAGTGATTGGATACAACAGCAAACTGCCACTTACCTTGATAATTATGAAGGAATTCCTTATTGACTAATGCATAGCCTTTGTCCAGTTTTGGTAGTTTCATTGGCGAGTGCTTTATAACAATACTTCTTATATTGTGCCACAAACATGCGCATGGGAGGCAGCTAAAGGACTTGAATGAAGGCAATTCCCGAATCAGAGCGGGATATGGCAGAGTGCACTGATTTGTTTTTCTTGCTTTTCTGCAGACCATTCACGGGAAACTCCACCTGGTCCTGTTGACGTCACTTCCAAGTTCGAACCTATGGATGACGACCTTTTCCGATTCCGGCCCATTTGATGTCATGTCCGGGCCCGAGCCTATGGTTGAAGACCCTTTGACGTGACTTCATATACTGACCTTTAAAAGCCTCCACCTTTTCCCTATTCCCTCAGTTCTGTTTTGGAGTTTGGTTTGGGCACATCAGAGCTATCATTTAGTTTGCAGTTTAGCAGCCAGGAAAACAATATATGGGTGGCTGCCCCAAACCTTGCTATGGCTCTTGTGCGAGTTTGTGACAGTGGTGTAGTTGGCAGGATGACAAGGTCCCTGAGGAGAAGGGAACAGGACCTGAAACATAACCAGGTGGGGAAAGTACTGTGGCTGAGTTTCCGGGTGGGTGGTTCGTCCCGTGGTTTAGGGAGACCAGGTACAGACTCCGTTCCCAGAACACATAACCAGGCACGGGGAGTGTTTGGGAGGGGGCACACAGGATTGGGCTGCTCCCTATGGGGGAAGCAAAGGGGGCTTATTATGCATTCCTAGATCGGCAGGTGGCTAAGGTAAAGGACTGGCGTTTTGACCCCGACTGGTCAACCCAGTCGCAGGCAGTGGCTCTATGGAAGGAAGTAGGGCAGTGGCTAAAGCCCTTTCATAACACTGCTCGACAAATTGTGGATTCTCTTCACCATGGAAATGATTCTGTGATCATCCACCACTGTTGTCTTCCGTGGACGTCCAGGTCTTTTTGCATTGCTGAGTTCACCAGTGCTTGCTTTCTTTCTCAGGATGTACCAAACTGTAGATTTTGCCACTCATAATATTGTAGCGATTTCTCGGATGGGTTTTTTCTGTTTTCGCAGCTTAAGGATGGCTTCTTTCACCTGCATGGAGAGCTCCTTTGACCGCATGTTGTCTGTTCACAGCAAAATCTTCCACTTGCAAGCACCACACCTCAAATCAACTCCAGGCCTTTTATCTGTTTTATAATGACATAACGACGGACTTGCCCACGAAATAGCCTTTGAGTCAATTGTCCAATTAATTTTGAGCCCCTGAAATGAAGAGATTGTGTTAAAAAATGCTTTAGTTGCCTCACATTTTTATGCAATCGTTTTGTTCAACCCACTGAATTAAAGCTGAAAGTCTGCACTTCAACTGCATCTGAGTTGTTTCATTTAAAATTCATTGTGGTAATGTACAGAACCAAAATTAGAAAAAAGACATCTCTGTCCAAATATTTATGGACCTAAATGTACATGGTTTTTATGTAAAGACCATCACAAAAAGGACATTGCATGATACATTGGTAAGCTCTGCAAGACCTGCTTTTTTCTTTGAAGGACACGTGTGGGGCAGACTGACTGGCAGGATGACGCCCGACATGTTGCTGCATCCAAACGATACCATCTTCGCCTTTACGCTCGGTGCAGCTGCATTGTTCTTATATGCGAGTGGACGCTTCTTACAGGGAGGTCTTCTGTTTTCTTTCTCCAATGTAGAACTCTCATTCTCAATGGAGTTCACCTCTAATATAGCACATCTTTATTTGAAAACAGTAGTGTCAGATCAGGCGAGTGTGAATGTGACCGAGAGAATAAAACTGATTAAAAAAAAAAGCTAACCTTTACAAGTACCATATATTTACACTGGCTGTTACAGACTCAAATCAAATGTATGTTTTTATCCTATAATAATAAGAATAAGAGCAGCTCACTACTCAAAACGGAGGGGTCCGGGATTGAAACATGAACGTCTTGATTACAAGTCCATAGTTCTTACTGATACACCACCAAAGCAGTTATATTAGGTGCGTGTCAATGTCGCACCCTAACGTGAGTTTTTTTTCTGCAGTTATAATTTTGAATAAAAGCCCACTTGTTTTGTTATACTTGTACGTTCTGTCAAATCGTTTGTTATTAGAATGTCAGGCTTCACACATTATGCACTTCAGGTCTACATTTTGGCAATTATTACTAAAACATGAAAAACGTTTTTGTTTTAACAATGTACATGTAACACACATGAAATGCATGTATTCCAAATGAATATATATTATTTAACCTCTATAGCTTCCGGTATCTCACTCCCAGATACGCTTGAGCTGGGAGAACTTTTTGCCCTTCCTGCAGCCCTTTGGTATTGTCGGTTTGTGCAAGGAGGGGATAGCAGGCTGTGCTTGGTGCTTTAGCTTATCGACACATTTACAACACAAAAGACACTGATGGAAAGGTGCAAACGGATTTAAAGGTGGGCTGGGATTACAAGTTTTTTCGTAGGCTTTGGCAATTCTAGTGTTAAGCCATTGGAGCAAATGTATCCAATATCTCAATCCAATGCCGTTCCCATTTTAATCTTTTTTTTGATGTCCAGTATGCCGAACATGATTGGTTTGTGCAACCCTAGAAAAACGCATTGGCTGATGGTAATATCATAAAAATCTCATGTTCATATTAGCGTTTTTTACTTTTAGACGTGTAAATATTTGCATGTTCAGCATATTTCAACAAGGCAGCACAAATCGTCAAAACACCGCCCCTAAACAGACAATGGGCCGACAGATGTATTTATTTACAAAATAAAACTATATTAACAAAATATTGTATTAACAAAACAAATTCATTCATATAATATTGTAATGACTGACAAAATAAGGAAACACAACTCAGAGGTACTAGAGTTTTCTGTGTTTTACTTGGGAGTCTTCGTTCCACAGCAAACAGTGCTCTGCTTTATGCTCCATTATCTGGGTTACAGAGCACACCTCCAAAACATTAACTTTCCCTACCAATCAGTTTAACTCCTGCTACTCTCGTTGTCTTTCTCTGCACTGCAAACACTCCAGCTTATTGTCTCCCGACTCCCTACTCAAAAATTTGTTTGTCTGTCCCTTACAGAGCCGAAGCCCTTCACCCAGTCCCATCACTTACACAGCATTCAGTCTACCCTTGATGCTCCCCCACAGCCCATCACCAGGTGCCTGCACATGACAATTAAGAGAATTGAAAAATTACAGTACAGAAGAACATTAACATGAATACACAATAACATTACAATCAGTGGTTTCTTTTGGCGACAAGTTTCACCCTTTTTATATTGTTCACTGATGTTCTGTTTTATCTTGGTAGAGTAATATATATTGCTCTACTTTCCCCTATTGTATTATTAATATGTAGCCTTAGAATGCCTAATCTCACTGACTTACCACTGTTTATAAGTTATAGCAGAATACCCGCGCTTCGCAGCGGAGAAGTAGTGTGTTAAAGAAGTTATGAAAAAGAAAAGGAAACATTTTAATAATAACGTAACATGATTGACAATGTAATTGTTTTGTCATTGTCATGAGTGTTGCTGGCATATATATATATATATATATATATATATATATATACACACACACACACATGTATATACACATAAATGTGTACATATATACACACATATACTATGGGGTGCCAAAAAGGCAAATAAATTGATTTTGTGAATATATAAAGTCGGCGTCAGAATATATAAAGTCAGCGCTGGAGTATATAAAGTCAGCGTCGGAATTTATAAAGTTATTCCTGATTATATAAAGTCAACATCGGAGTATATAAACTCATTCCTGAATATATAAAGTCAAAGTCAAAATCTATTGATTGAAACAACTCTGAACTGAACTAAGTGAACAGAAACGTATTCAGAAAAAGAAATTAAAAAAACACTGTTCGGTTAATGTTTTGAAAATGATGCATGTGCCCTGCCCAGGATTGGTTCCTGCCTTGCGCCCAGTGTTGGCTGGGATTGGCTCCAGCAGACCCCCGTGACCATGTGGTCGGATTCAACGGGTTGGGAAATGGATGGATATTCCTGCGCTTACTTTATATATTCCGACGCTGACTTTATATATTCAAGATTTGACTTTATATATTTGGGAATGACTTTATATATTCAAGTTTTGACTTTATTTATTCCGACAGTGACTTTATATAATCAAGTTTTGACTTTATATAGTTAAATGTAGTCATCATTGCATAACTTTTTCTTTACCATAGAAATTTAAAGACTAAATTCAACTTCCATTCCTAACAAAGATATTTCTGGCGACTAAATAGAACCTACTGTACTTATATCCAAATTCGAGCTATTGAGTTGTCGCCTGCCTGCCTGCCTGAATAAGTCACCCTTGCTTAGCTCTTACTATTTTACCGTTCATTTAATCATGGCTAGTGGCGGAAAAATTATAAAATGGAAGGAGGATTACACGGAGTATGGCTTTACCAAAACAATTATTGATGGCGAATAAAGTATCGATTATTCATAAAGCTTCAATTGGTGATCTATTTTTCTGTGTTAACGTCATATTTTTTCATACTTCTTCTCAAACCAAGGATGTGCGAGGGTAAAATGAATCGGGAAGCGCTGATCAATGTAATCGGTGTACCATGAAATCATGCATTGACATAAGTTCCCCTTTGCTTGTATTGCAAAGTGTGATTAAATGCGTGATTTTTTAACGCGTTATGGAGCACATTCATTGAAGCTTCTCAGCTGTGCTTGTGCTAAGAAAAGGAAACATTTTAAAAATAACGTAACACGATTGTCAATGTAACCTTTTGTAAGTAGAGCCTGGAGGATTTAGTGTGGAGAAACTGTAGAGACAGCGTGTGTATTAACTTGTGGATTTTTCTGTGAGTATTTGGTGGCAGCGTCACAAAGTCGTTTCCGTAACACTGTGTGCGTTTGCTGCGGAGCTCAGCTCAGAGCGAAATGAGGTGAATAGGAGGGGAGATGATGACATGACTCCCACACCCGCCTTAACTGTCAATCCCCCACAAACACAGTCTCTCGGAATTTGCATAAGCACAGCCCTTCACATGCAATTTTAACTTAGTTACAAAGTGATCAAAACTCTCGTTTATATACTGCGTCCTCTCATTAAACTTGTATCTCACATTACCCATGGGCATGACAAACGCCAGCGGCAGCCTGTCTATGAACTTAATTTAAACTTTAGGTTTACACCTTGCTTTGTTTCCGAAGTATGAATATGGTTGTATATGTCATTCGCTGGCTTCTTATTGTTTCGCTGCCTTCTCAATTTTATAATGCATGCTTTCTTCAGCACTTTTTGGAGCTCTTCCTGGTTTTCTACGCACTGCGTTGACAGTCAGTTCACGTGATTACGTGGGAGGCGTGATGATGTCACACGAAACTCCGCCCCCCACGGCTTTCGAGCTCAACTCCATTACAGTAAATGGAGAAAATAGCTTCCAGTTATGACCATTACGTGTAGAATTTCGAAATGAAACCTGCCCAACTTTTGTAAGGAAGCTGTAAGGAATGAGCCTGCCAAATTTCAGCCTTCTACCTACACGGGAACTTGGAGAATTAGTGATGAGTCAGTGAGTGAGCGAGTGAGTGAGTGAGTGAGTGAGTCAGTCAGTCAGTGAGGGCTTTGCCATTTATTAGTATAGATTATTGTACGTAACTTATCTCCACCTTCCCTTCTACATCTATAACCTCAGGCAATTAGATGTAAAAAGACAAGCAGGAGTTAAGTTACACATAAAACAATGTATTACTGATAATATTCATCTATACTAATAAAAGGCAAAGCCCTCACTCACTAACTGACTCACTCACTGACTCATCACTAATTCTCCAACTTCCCGTGTAGGTAGAAGGCTGAAATTTGGCAGGCTTATTCCTTACAGCTTACTTACAAAAGTTGGGCAGGTTTCATTTCGAAATTCTACGCATAAGGGTCATAACTGGAAGCTATTTTTCCCATATAATGTAATGGAGTCTTGAGTTGGAGATGGCCGCGGGGGGCGGAGTTTCGTGACATCATCACGCCTCCTACGTAAGTACGTAGAGAACAAGGAAGAACTCCAGCGATGAGCACAAAACGCCATTTCACAATTGAGAAGGCAGAAAAACATTATGAAGCAAATGATGCATATGCGGAAACAAAGCACGGCGTGAACCGTAAGTTTATATTAAATTAAGTTCATAGACAGGCTGCCACTAGCGTTTGTAATTTAGTGCCTGCCCATATAAGGCCGCCCATCAGCGCAATCCAATACAAACACTGCCGGTAAATATTCACGTGTGAAGGACTGTGCTTATGCAGAGGAAGATGAGATGGTCAGGGTGGTGTTTGGCACAAACTCATTGAAACTGCGAGAGAAACTTTTAAGTGCCGGGTCTTAGCTGACATTACACGAGATGGCACCAGTACAGCTGGGAACCTTCGATGCAAGAACACCAAGCGGCTCACGTGAACTGACGCAGTGCACAGACAAAAACCGAATTACACAATTGAGAAGGCAGCAAAAAAATATGAAGCGTCTTATACATACAATCATATTCATAAGTGCAGCTACTGCGGAAACAAAGCACACGGTGGAAAAAGTGAATGTCCTGCTAAAGGAAGACAGTGTAAAAAAAACCCGTGCATGCAGTTTGTCACATCACAGATAAAAAGGAAGACGAGCTGTTTATTGATGCAGTAAGGAACTAATCGATGAATGAAACCTCTTATCTTTACAACGATTGACAAACACGGAATGTAACTTGAACACATCCTACAAATACGAGCCTGATTGAAAGAAATAATGATAATCAAATCCTTGATGACAGCAACATTCAATAACACTCACAAAACAATTAATTGACATCATCACAAAACAATTACTGTATATTGACAATCATGTTACGTTATTTTTAAAATGTTCCCTTTTCTTTTCATAACTTCTACTTCTCCACTGCGATACACGGGTATATATATATAAATGTATATATATACCCGGATATACAATACATACTTTAGCATAGACAAGCCACACGCTGTGGCTAATTGTAGAGTCTTAAGCCTCTAACGCCGACATTCGAGGTTCGATTCCCGAGAGGGGTGTACTGAGTATGTATGCAGCGCTACCGATTCATTTTACCTTCGATCTCCTTGGTTTGGGACGTATGAAAAATATTAGGTTAACAGAATCATGTTACGCTATTTTTAAAATTTTCCCTTTCTTAGCACAAGCACAGCTGAGAAGCTTCGATGCATGTACTCCATAACGCGTTAAAAATAACGATTTAATCACACTTTCAATTCCAAGCAAACGGGAACTTTTGTCAATGCATGATTTCCTGGTACATCCATTACACTGATGCACACATCACAGCTACAAAAATGTTAGAGTCGGAATAAAGCGCGTTCCTACGACTGATCATTTCGACTACCCCGTAAGCCTTGATAAAAGCATGGTTTTGTGCACACTGAAAAGCAAGCAAAATTAGATGCATTACAGAAAGCGGACTTTGTGGCTCTTACTGGGGATCATTGGACTTCCGTGACCGTTAGTAATTCTAAATACATCTAATTACAAAATGTTCAATGATCACACTGTTTTAGCCTAATGTACAAAATAATTTTGGCTAATGTTACTCAGAGTTTAAAGAGTAAGCTGGTCAAATTACCTTTTATGTTTCTGACTTATTTTTTAAGAAGAAAACTGCACTTTATGGTGAAATTTTGGTTATTATTATTTAAAGACAATACTATTCTGAAAATGTACTTAAAGTACTTAAACTACCACTTTATTTTTAAGTCTGCCCAATTTTAACCAGGGATGATATTTTTGTTTCTGTTTTGAATTCAAATGCAGTTTAAAAGCTTTTTTTCAGAAATTAAAACAGCTTCAGTTTACAATATTCATGTCCATGTCTATTATTTGATTCTGTAAGCCCACTAAAACCGCTTTTAAATAAAAAAAAAAACATTTGCGATTTGGGGCAAATTTACGTGTGCGATTACATACATTAATCAAGATTAATTCTTACACAGCCTCTAATTAATTGGATTAATTTTTTAATCGAGTCCCACCTAATATATATATATGTAGATATATATATGTAGATTTGTATATATATGTGTATATACAGTATATATATAGATATGTATATGTTGTATATACAGTATGTGTATGTGTGTATATATACAGTATGTGTATATATATGTATATGTATATATATATAACTGTATATGTATATGTGTATAGATGTGTATATATATATATATGTATATGTATATATATATATGTTTATATATGTGTCTGTGTGTGTGTATATATATATATATATATATATATATATATATATATATATATATATATATATATATATATGCCAGCAACACTCATATCAATGACAAAACAATTACATTAACAATCATCTTACGTTATATTTAAAATGTTTGCTTTTCTTTTTCATAACTTCTTTAACACACTACTTCTCCGCTGCGAAGCACGGGTATTCTGCTAGTAAATAATAAAATGCAAAGTACATTTGAATATTGGCAACAATACAACCTGATAAAATGGTGATGTGTAACTCAGGTGGCAAACAGACTTGTAGTTACTTAAAATGTCTCTAGTTAAGGCATCACTGGTGGTCAGCTTTCTTCAGAACAGGCCTCAAGCCTGTTCAATATGTCTGCTGAGCTGTGCTCTTCATTGTGCTGTTCTCATCAGTTCATGGTGTGATGGTCTTCATCAGTTAACAAGAGAAAGATACTTCTACATCATCACAGGTTAGCAAGAGAGAGAGAGAGATAATGTGGTTGAGCAAGCAAATTTATAGGTTGTCTGTCCAACCCCTACAGCCAATAGGACATCATGGTACTTAAATGCCTTTGAGACAAGCCAATTCCAAACAGTCATATCTCAGAACAATGGTGGGAAATAGTACATCTTAACATCTGCAACCCCACCCCCCCCAAGACCATATGTTAAACTAACCTGGCTTTGTGTGGGGCATGAGAGAAAGACTTTAGCAAAGAAACACTCGCCAAACTGGTTTAAGACACATCCCCCAAATCCTGTTGTAAAATTACAATGAGACTCAGTTGTAAACAGGGGGGCAAACACAAATTACATTGCTTTGCCTAAAATTACAAATAAAAACATACAAAACATTTATCAAGTATATGCAAAATCTCACATTACATCATCTTCCTACTCTGTGAATTGAAGCAATGCTTTAAGTACTTTTGTCATTTTGCAAGTGTTTAATAATTTCAATTTTTTGTGACACCGATGTGGAAGAAAATTATGAATACAGACACACAACCCCACTAAAATGCAATAAAACACAGGCAGGAGAAAGCGTCAATCGTTACTCTTTATCTAAATCTCCGAAGAGGTAACAAGTGTATTATTACATATTAGCCACATTGGTACAAAGGGAAAAAAATGTCCTTAGCGCTCTTTTTATACAATTCATTGATTAGGTCACTATTCTTTAAAAGCAATTAATTACAAATTCAGAAAACTTTTAACATGATTGGTTACACCTAGTTGCTAACAGGACATGGCAGATGTTGATACCTTAGATCAGGGGTCCTCAATCACGTTCCTGGAGAGCCGCAGTGGCTGCAGGTTTTTGCTCCAAACCAGTTGCTAAATAAAAACCACTTACTGCTTATTGTTTAGGATGTACGTGACTTTTTGAATGTATATTTTTCAATTTTATTTTGAGGACCTGTGTGAACCTCAAGAAGAAGAGGAAAGAACAATGGCATATATATATATATATATATATATATATATATATATATATATATACATACACAGTGGTGCGAAAAACTATTTGCCCCCTTCCTGATTTCTTATTCTTTTGCATGTGTGTCACACAAAATGTTTCTGATCATCAAACACATTTAACCATTAGTCAAATATAACACAAGTAAACACAAAATGCAGTTTTTAAATGATGGTTTTATTATTTGGAGAGAAAAAATCCAAACCTACATGGCCCTGTGTGAAAAAGTAATTGCCCCTTGTTAAAAAATAACCTAACTGTGGTGTATCACACCTGAGTTCAATTTCCGTAGCCACCCCCAGGCCTGATTACTGCCACACCTGTTTCAATCAAGAAATCACTTAAATAGGAGCTGCCTGACACAGAGAAGTAGACCAAAAGCACCTCAAAAGCTAGACATCATGCCAAGATCCAAAGAAATTCAGGAACAAATGAGAAAAGAAGTAATTGAGATCTATCAGTCTGGTAAAGATTATAAAGCCATTTCTAAAGCTTTGGGACTCCAGCGAACCACAGTGAGAGCCATTATCTACAAATGGCAAAAACATGGAACAGTGGTGAACCTTCCCAGGAGTGGCCGGCCGACCAAAAAAGAGCGCAGAGACAACTCATCCGAGAGGTCACAAAAGACCCCAGGACAACGTCTAAAGAACTGCAGGCCTCACTTGCCTCAATTAAGGTCAGTGTTCACGACTCCACCGTAAGAAAGAGACTGGGCAAAACGGCCTGCATGGCAGATTTCAAGACGCAAACCACTGTTAAGCAAAAGAACATTAGGGCTCGTCTCAATTTTGCTAAGAAACATCTCAATGATTGCCAAGACTTTTGGGAAAATACCTTGTGGACTGATGAGACAAAAGTTGAACTTTTTGGAAGGCAAATGTCCCGTTACATCTGGCGTAAAAAGGAACACAGCATTTCAGAAAAAGAACATCATACCAAACAGTAAAATATGGTGGTGGTAGTGTGATAGTCTGGGGTTGTTTTGCTGCTTCAGGACCTGGAAGGCTTGCTGTGATAGATGGAACAATGAATTCTACTGTCTACCAAAAAATCCTGAAGGAGAATGTCCGGCCATCTGTTCGTCAACTCAAGCTGAAGCGATCTTGGGTGCTGCAACAGGACAATGACCCAAAACACACCAGCAAATCCACCACTGAATGGCTGAAGAAAAACAAAATGAAGACTTTGGAGTGGCCTAGTCAAAGTCCTGACCTGAATCCAATTGAGATGCTATGGCATGACCTTAAAAAGGCGGTTCATGCTAGAAAACCCTCAAATAAAGCTGAATTAGAACAATTCTGCAAAGATGAGTGGGCCAAAATTCCTCCAGAGCTGTAAAAGACTCATTGCAAGTTATCGCAAACGCTTGATTGCAGTTATTGCTGCTAAGGGTGGCCCAACCAGTTATTAGGTTCAGGGGCAATTACTTTTTCACATGGGGGCCATGTAGGTTTGGATTTTTTTTTCTCCCTAAATAATAAAAAACATCATTTAAAAACTGTATTTTGTGTTTACGTGTGTTACAGTATATTTGACTAATGGTTAAATGTGTTTGATGATCAGAAACATTTTGCGTGACAAACATGCAAAAGAATAAGAAATCAGGAAGGGGGCAAATAGTTTTTCACACCACTGTGTGTATGTATATATATATATATATATATATATATATATATAATGATCCAGCTTGGTACAAAAAACAGGAAACATGTAAAATAAAAGGTTATGCCATAAATATAGCACTTCTCTTAAGGGATTACATAAAGGACAAGAAATACATTTTATCATAGTGAATAATAAAGTAACAGCATCAGCTTTTAAGCATATGTTCAGAAGGATATGAGACTCAGACACATGCCAGGTGAACATTGGACCAGGGTTCAAACTCAACTCTTATACCGACACAACACGCTTACGTTTATCGGCCATAACAATGTACAGCAGATTATTATAACAAAAGAGAAAAGCTACGAAATGCTATTAAAACTGAAGGTTCGTAACTGACACTGTGATTTCAAAATACGGTATGACAGATGGTGCAGGGGAAGAACACTACGAGTCAGCACAGGGAGAGAGTTGTACTTATGTGTAGCATAGCTCACAGCTTACCATATGGCAGTAGTACAGTAATAGGTAGATAGGTAGGCACTGGCGTGCACATTTTTTTTCTTTAGCCCTTACTTACGGTTAACAGAGACTGACTGGATAATAAGAGGTTTTACTATTTTATTGCTCATGCTTTTTTTTCTTGCATTTCATGTCTGGAATAAACTTAACGCATACACACATCTAAACCAGTGCTTCTCAGCTGTTTTTTGGTCACAGCACAGGAGACTTGTTCATGGTATAATCCTCAGCTACCGATTCTAATTGCACCTTTATTACTTTTGCACCTACCCCTTGCTATGTGTATGTCCTCATCTGCCTGGCTCACTTCTTTTACAGTATTGACAGTGGCGGCTCAAGAGGCTCTCAAACAGGAGAGGGAGCTTGGAGCCGACCACACCATTACAGGGAGGACTGATGATACTATGAATAGGGGATGAAGGATTTGGGCCTGTCCTTGACAAGACGGTAAGTTAATTAACCTGTCCTAGTAAACCAATACTATACGATATATTCTATGGTAGTACTCAGAATAGGATGTGCATTATCTACAGTATATAAAAAAATCATTTTAATTCAGTTTTTAGAAGTACTTTAGAAGGAGCAACCTGTATGTTGAGAAATGACAGACTTTAAAGGAAATCCAGGAATTAAAACCTTGTTTAGATTCCAAGCTAAAACTATGGTTATGCTCAAAGGCATAAACTGCATACACACACATATTTATATATATAAAATATCAGATTTATAAAACCACACATACATATTTCATGTGCCCCACCAACTTCCATTATAAATCTCAGATCAAGTTAATCCTATGTGCTTATGCACAAGTTGTTATTGACTCACTGTCACTGCCTGTCACAAATGTATAAATCATATTACTGAGTGACCTCTTTAGTGCAAAGCATAGAAGAACAAAGGAAAAAAAGTAAGAAAACAAAATTTAAGTGAATGTAACCTTGAGGTATTACTGACTGAAGTGGAGTCACAAAGAAAAGAAAAAAACAACGAGTCACAGAAGCTGGTGCCCAGACTGCTGCCAGTAGACAGCGTGAATTGACACAGGATGTATGAGCAGAACTGCAAGATATTAATATTCTTATTGAACTTGTAAAGAAATAAAATCATTTTTCCAAGTAAATATTAGTGATGCGGTGCACACAAGTCTCTTTACATTCGACGTACAACATCCACAAGTCTGAGTTGCCTTTGTGTTGATGCCTTAATCAGGTGGCAGAAGCAGTCCATGTTTGTCGATTCTGTTGTATAGTACTGCAAAACCCATGACAATGCAGCAAAATCGTTCAATGAGTCCAAACACTGCCATATCTACCTTTTATTGAAGAAAAATGGTTCATTCTATTATTGTTATTACTTATTCAGCAGACACATTAATCGAAGGCCATTTGGTTTGTGTTTATTTAGGTAAAAGAGAGATGATATAAAAGACATTAGAAAAGTCAGAACTGGAATACCAGTCCATCAAGGAACAGACAAACGAAAATCCAGAGGCTGTGCATGTGACTTTCAGTCAACTCACACAAGACATATCTCAATGTGGTGTGGAATCCTGGTAATAATAATAATAATAATTCTTTGCAGGTACAGAACAAAGGTCACAACTTGACAAATTACAATGCTATCTACCATACAATTGTGCCGTCTTTCTCGTCAAAAACAACATATAAACTCAACACACACTATAAATCAGTATTTAATGGCTGTTAAGTACACATTTTGAATTCTTACAAATACAACTGTTACATGTTTTGTATTGCATTAACTGCGCTAGACTGATGCTAACACTTTTCATTTCTTATCAGTCTAGTCGATATTAACAAGTAATGAAAATGTACATCCCTCTATTTTATAAAACATTGCACTTAAAATAAAGTTTACAATAAATTTTTTTAAAAATATGGATTACAAATTATCAATACATATAATACAAAAAAGGCACATCTTTGAAATACGAATGCTGTTAATGTTTTCCTGAAGGAAAGCTGCCAGCAGCGTTCCAATAATTAGGTGAAATGAAAAGAAAGAGAAAGACATCAGGAGGACATAGAATACGTATCTGGCAGCCTAAGAGAGCATGAAAAAAATGGAGGAAAAAAAAATTCACAAACACCCAAGTCTTTAACAAGGAACATTACGCCTGGAGAAAACAGAACACCGGCCAGGCAAATGCCTCAAGAATACAGCACACACCAAACTCACTTAAGTCCTTCCACTTAAAAGCCATTCCTTGGTACAAGTGCTGATATTTAGAAGTTCTACACTGTCTCATGACACTTGGTCAGTGCATTCTGAGGGTAGCTTTAAGGCACTTTGTACTACCATTGGCAGCATCTAGCTTAACTACACATTTGGTACTCTAATGAAAAGAGTAAAGCTTTCAAAGTTTAGATAGATTAACTGTCTTCCATTAGAAGCGTACAAAGATTAGTCGCTTATACTTGCTTATGATCCACCTTTGAGCAAATTTTATGTTGTAGGCAAAATCCAGGAACAGCACGAATCCTTAAAAAGTCTGCATTCACCTGCTGCTACATTGGCTTCCATGACTGCTGATGGACCGTGATGTGCTGTAGCGTTTCTTCACAATCATGCTGATATAGGCTTTCATTAGTTTAGCAATGTCCACCACCTAGAAACAAAATAAAATATTACTTAATAATATTAGTATCAAATGGATGAAAAATTGTAAATTCCACTGCAAGCGTCACACTATACTCTACAGTGGTGTGAAAAACTATTTGCCCCCTTCCTGATTTCTTATTCTTTTGCATGTTTGTCACACAAAATGTTTCTGATCATCAAACACATTTAACCATTAGTCAAATATAACACAAGTAAACACAAAATGCAGTTTTTAAATGATGGTTTTTATTATTTAGGGAGAAAAAATCCAAACCTACATGGCCCTGTGTGAAAAAGTAATTGCCCCCTGAACCTAACAACTGTTTGGGCCACCCTTAGCAGCAATAACTGCAATCAAGCGTTTGCGATAACTTGCAATGAGTCTTTTACAGCGCTCTGGAGGAATTTTGGCCCACTCATCTTTGCAGAATTGTTGTAATTCAGCTTTATTTGAGGGTTTTCTAGCATGAACCGCCTTTTTAAGGTCATGCCATAGCATCTCAATTGGATTCAGGTCAGGACTTTGACTAGGCCACTCCAAAGTCTTCATTTTGTTTTTCTTCAGCCATTCAGTGGTGGATTTGCTGGTGTGTTTTGGGTCATTGTCCTGTTGCAGCACCCAAGATCACTTCAGCTTGAGTTGACGAACAGATGGCCGGACATTCTCCTTCAGGATTTTTTGGTAGACAGTAGAATTCATTGTTCCATCTATCACAGCAAGCCTTCCAGGTCCTGAAGCAGCAAAACAACCCCAGACCATCACACTACCACCACCATATTTTACTGTTGGTATGATGTTCTTTTTCTGAAATGCTGTGTTCCTTTTACGCCAGATGTAACGGGACATTTGCCTTCCAAAAGTTCAACTTTTGTCTCATCAGTCCACAAGGTATTTTCCCAAAAGTCTTGGCAAATCATTGAGATGTTTCTTAGCAAAATTGAGACGAGCCCTAATGTTCTTTTGCTTAACAGTGGTTTGCGTCTTGGAAATCTGCCATGCAGGCCGTTTTGCCCAGTCTCTTTCTTATGGGGGAGTCGTGAACACTGACCTTAATTGAGGCAAGTGAGGCCTGCAGTTCTTTAGACGTTGTCCTGGGGTCTTTTGTGACCTCTCGGATGAGTTGTCTCTGCGCTCTTTTTTGGTCGGCCGGCCACTCCTGGGAAGGTTCACCACTGTTCCATGTTTTTGCCATTTGTAGATAATGGCTCTCACTGTGGTTCGCTGGAGTCCCAAAGCTTTAGAAATGGCTTTATAACCTTTACCAGACTGATAGATCTCAATTACTTCTTTCTCATTTGTTCCTGAATTTCTTTGGATCTTGGCATGATGTCTAGCTTTTGAGGTGCTTTTGGTCTACTTCTCTGTGTCAGGCAGCTCCTATTTAAGTGATTTCTTGATTGAAACAGGTGTGGCAGTAATCAGGCCTGGGGTGGCTACGGAAATTGAACTCAGGTGTGATACACCACAGTTAGGTTATTTTTTAACAAGGGGGCAATTACTTTTTCACACAGGGCCATGTAGGTTTGGATTTTTTTTCTCCCCAAATAATAAAAACCATCATTTAAAAACTGCATTTTGTGTTTACTTGTGTTATATTTGACTAATGGTTAAATGTGTTTGATGATCAGAAACATTTTGTGTGACAAACATGCAAAAGAATAAGAAATCAGGAAGGGGGCAAATAGTTTTTCACACCACTGTATGTTAAATGTAAAAATCAGACAGAAGGGAAAACTGTCAAATCAATACAACAAGATGAGGAATGGCTACGGGACTTGGGACTTATTGTGGGTGTCAGGATACATTTTAAATGTGAAAATTTCTTTACAATATGTAGCAAGTTAAAGTAGCCTCCTAAAGCACTATGTTTATTTACCCCAGAAAAAACATGTCAAAATATTTTCAACAAGGAAAAAATGTTATTACATGTAACAGAAACATGTAAACCAAACATCATCATAATACAGAAAAAAAGGTATTTTTTAACAGACTTAAAACTGTAGAGCAGATCATTACTTGTCAGCCTGAATATGACATGAGCTTAACCAGAAATACATGGAATTCTGAGCCTTAGTCATACACAAAGTCAACACTAGGGAGATTAAAGGAGTCTCACTTATGAAAAGTGACTGCAAGGAACAGAAAACATTTGAATGAAGAGACATAAATTATATTGTGAGCAGAAGTTTCTACACAGGTGTGGTCAGAAAATTAAGCGATTTACATCTCATAATGCTTAAAGCAAGGCAGATGCAATTTCCCATTATGATGGAAAGAAGGATAAGACTAATTCACTGGGGCGTAATCAGTGGGAACATTTTTATTATTAGGGACAGGTCAACCAGCAGCTGCTCCATGATGAACAGTGGGTAAGATAATGCTTGCATCAGAATTGGAGGAGAGGGTCATAGTATAAGGAAGTTACTCTGCATCATTTTAGTGCCAATATCAGTTTAAAGAAAGAAAACAAAAACAGTACTTCTTGGTGTGAATTGGGTCAACTGACACAGGCAGTTAAGTCAAACACGGGCCACTTGAATAGTACAATAACTACGTAAACTGCACGTTATAGCTACAAAAGTCACCACCCAGTCAAGCTCTTATTCAATATTCTAAAGACCAGGTTTTCCACCATTTCTTATGTTTCAGTTACATGTACATTTTTTTCTGTGACCTATAGGTTTTGCAAATATGATGAAAAATAAGTATTCAGGATGGAAAACCTTTAAAAAAAAATTATAAAGAACAGAGTAAAGATCACTCAAAATACAGATAAAACCAAATTATTCAACACTTGAATAAAGACACTGAAATAGGTAAAAGATCTGCGGAGATATGAATTCAATTCACATGGTATATAAATAACTTCAAATTAAAAGGGGATGGAGGGGATGCCACCCTTGGCGACTGTAGTTGCTCATCTCATTGCTAGAGCACATTATAAAACACAATTAGAAATCAAACTCTGTGATGGCTTTCCAGCACATTTCCAAAGCTCAAAGAGCTGCCTGACAGGACATGTGTATATGTCCTTACTGTGAATGCTTTTTGTCATGCATTACTTAGCGAATATTAATCTGGTTATAACATTGTGTGGCAAATTTCAATTTAACATTGTTAGCAGTATAGTAATTTGGGAAGGGTGGTGGATGGGATGCTGGATCAATTTGAGATATTTTGATTAGGTGAACACATACCCAGTTTTCATCTGATATGCATTCATTTTATCAGATTGGTCAAAGGCACACAAGCAAGGTCTGTACAGGGTGTGGTTAAAGCAACTTTTTAGGTGTACCCCATATTTAGCAAGACAGAGGAAATTTCCTGTTAAGTCGATAGACACAATACATTTTAATGAAATAAAGAAGTCTAATCTGCCCTGGAATAACCAGTGTGCCCGGAGGCATTTGGTGCCCTGTGCATGATAGGTTGTAGTCATGTGCTTTTTATCCTCAGAATCTGTGAAGCAGACCACTAGAAATAATGGGTTCAAAAAATGGATGGAAACATGCCTAATATGTTATCAGACATTTGCAAGAATTATATAATGTAAAACACTCCATTTTGGAGAGGAACAAAATTGACATAATCCCACAGTCTTACACTGTAGTTGCTAATCAGCATATAACATAATCACTCTCTGACACCAGTATTAGTGACTGTAACTACCTTACCTTGAAATTTCAGACTTTCTTCTCTGAAACAACTACCTCATCTCTAGTTATCAATGGTTTAGCGTACTTACAGGTTACCACTAGTGTGTAAAGATCAAACAACCTGTGTAGGTGCTGAACTAAATGCATTAGGCATTTTCCATTAAAGAGTATGCTAATATACAAGGGTCAATGTAACAACCTGCATCTTGCGTCAGTGCTGCATTTTCAGCAGATTCACTCATTCCTCATATCTATACATTTTGCAAGACTTCACTAATTAACAAGATAGTTTTTGTATTATTTTCAAAATATCGAATTTTACTCATATCTCCACAGTAATTTTTTTTGTAAGACTTGAACTTTTTTTGTAAGAACTTGTGATGAACAAGTTAACTGCTTTTGCATTTCATTTTCTATTTGCTGTGCAAGTTCTAGTTGTGTCTGACAGGATTGCAGGAGTACATGGAAACAGCCTTTGACTTCAGTTTTCAAACCTGTGCTAGATAATCATTTACTTCAACAGCAGAGTTCAGACCCACATCACTGTGATATACTTGTAATTTAAAATATGTAGCTCACTGTTTGGAAGGTACTGATCCTAAATTTTTGATTGGAATCCATTACCTCCTACATACAAGGAAATATTTGTGAACGTAATACTTCTAATATTTATTGCATGGTTTTTTGCTGTGTATTTCTGGCTTGCACTAACGTTTGTTGTTTGTCATCTATACATTTTTGTCTAATTGTTTCTTTTTCCGGTTTCTTTGTGGTGGCGGCCTGCGCCACCACCACCTACTCAAAGCATCATGATGCACCAACATTGATGGACTGAAAGCCAGAAGTCTACGTGACCATCATCATCAGGTCCTTCCATGAAAACCCTAAATACAAAGAGGACTGTTTGACTTATGTTAGGTAGATTGCCCAGAGGGGACTGGGCGGTCTCTTGGTCTGGAACCCCTACAGATTTTATTTTTTCTCCAGCCTTTGGAGTTTTTTTTTTGTTTTTTCTGTCCACCCTGGCCATCGGACCTTACTCTTATTCTATGTTAATTAATGTCGACTTATGTTTATTTTTTATTGTGTCTTCTATTTTTCTATTCATTTTGTAAAGCACTTTGAGCTACATTTTTTTGTATGAATATGTGCTATATAAATAAATGTTGATTGATTGATTGATTAATTTCCCTAAGATAAATACATTCTCAGTTCAAAATGTGTCTGTGTTCTGATAAATGTAACACCCATCCCCTGTGAAACTCTCTGTACAAACTTACAGTTCCCTAGATTTTTGGCTTAAACATAAACACAGTTGAAATCCATGTAATTTTGAAAGAAACCTTCTTAGAGAATCTACTTGACAAATCTGCAAGGCAGAGTAAAAAGTTATTCCAATTAAAAAAATACATAAATTAATATTTGCATCAAATAATACCAATACTGCAATTTTAAACTTCTATTATGTGTGTCAGGTGAACTATTCCAGGGTATTAGAAGAATTTCCAAGTTAATTTCAAAATGTACACTTATATACCTTTTTTTCATCTGTACTCAAACAAAATGTAGGTCACATCTTTTGTTCCTTGATTATGTACCACAAATAAATTAAACAGTTACATGTTTGCTTAGTTTAAATTAAGCTTGAAATACAGTATATGACCATAAGATGACGTTTTCTGACAGTTTTTCATTTTTGGCATTAAGTTTTGTCTCTGTCTAAAAACGAGGACAACTTTTAATAAGTCTAACATTATTAATAATGAGACTATGCACACACTACTTTCCAAATAATGAATATGATAACATATTTCACATATTACAAAAAGTGATGTGCTATATCTGTGGCTTTAGGTTAGTTTAGTATGCATGAGCTCATGCTTAGCTTTGCCAGTTTACTGAAACCACTTCAGTATTATTGTATTATTATTAACCATTGTCCAAGAATTTTAAAAAATGTGATTTTTTAATAGGCAGTTAAAAAAAAACATTTCATACAGGCAGCTTTTCAAAATTAGATAAAGCATGATCAATGAATATTCATTTTCATACCTGGCTTGTTTCGAAGAGTAGCTCCCGGTCATCCACCACAATCTTGTACATATTACACATCGGAGCACCAAAGGATAGGATA
Organism: Polypterus senegalus; assembly: GCF_016835505.1. NCBI lineage: Eukaryota > Metazoa > Chordata > Cladistia > Polypteriformes > Polypteridae > Polypterus > Polypterus senegalus. The sequence goes on from NC_053158.1 coordinate 81,923,788, forward strand.
TTTTCGTAATGATAGACCTCTAAAGGCCTGGGTTCTCCTCTCTTGTAAACTGAAACGGCTTCAGCACTAACACCTAACCACAGCTCTTGAGGGAATTTCCCATCCTTGGACTGAAAGAGTTAAGGAGAGGAGGGAAAAAAAACAGTTTTAACTATTCAGAAAGTGATTTTAAAGTCATAAATTATGAATATATCAAGAAAGGCTAACTCCTTATTATATGTAGTTTGGAACAGAATGTGTTTATTTATAGTTCAACTACAATCTATAATTAATCAGGGAAAAAATAAAATTTGCCACACAGCACAAATCACATTAGATAAATATATTATTTCAACTGGTGTTTTCTGTACCCAAGAAATGTTAGTACAACTTTTGATGCTGAAGGCTAAATACAGGTGATAATGAAGTGCCACAATGAACCCTTACAGCCACTATAATACTTAATGAGTACTGTATATACTCACGTTTTAAGTTCTCCGATGGATAAGTCGGCCTTAATTTTACCATATAATTTCCGGTATTTTATAATGTCGGACGTATAAGTCGAATGCTGAAAACTTGCGCTGTTGGTCCAAGAGATTATGATATGCTAACGCCCACCTGACAGAGTAACCACAGAGCACACTGACTTTTTTTTCTATGTATTGTGCCTACGTGAGTACACGGTAATACCCGAACTATTCTGAAGCGACATTTACACTTTTATTTTTTGTATCTCACACCCTCATACAACTTTATCGGAATAGCATCCCTTATCTACAATGGAGCGTTTGAGCAGAAGAAAATATGAAGCTGGTTTTAAATTAAAAGTCATTGAAGTGGCGAAAGAAACTGGTAACTGCGCTGCTAAAACAAAATTCGACGTGTCTGAGAATCTGCTGTGAGATTGGAGGAAGCAGGAAAATGTTTAAAAAAATTTTTTTTAAGTGTCAAATTTTTGAAAGGGTGCATAAGTAGGGATCTGATTTTATGATCAATTTTTCAGATTTCAAGACCCGACCTATACGTGAATACAGTATACCCCTGCACAGTTGCGGTTCAGAGTTCACGGCCTCAGTCATTCACGGATTTTTCCTTAGAACCTAACTAATAGTTGTTAGCGGAAACCACAAATATCCTACGCAATTTTTATGGCTTTTTTGTGGCAATACTGTACTGTAGAGAGAACCGCAGATTAGGATGGTGAAAGTAGCCAACAAAATTTGAAACTAGAACTCCCAGCAGTCCCTGCAGTGGATCTGATTGGTCTTTTGCTGAGGGTGCTGGGGCTGTTGAGGTCAAAGGGTGTCAAAAGCGGCTTTTAAAAATGGGGCCAGTGACCAAAAGAAAAAAAAAAGTTTTTGTAATTTGTGTTTCAAGTTCCTGTCTGTCTGCCTTCTGTTGGGTTACCTGTACTTATTCATTTTGTCCTGGATCGTTTCATGCGTCTGGATTGTCTGCCGTCTACCCGTGTGCATGAGGACTGTAAGTGGATTCATGGCCATCCTACAAAGAATGGGGTGCTCCTGAACCCGTCTTCACCGTTTCAGGAACTACCGGTAGGACTATCTTTACATTCCCATTCAACGTGCAGATCTCTGGACTATCTATTTTCATCATTACAATTCATCCGTTGCTGTTTTTCATGAACTTTTTCATGATTTACTCTGTGTGTTTTGTTTGTGCTTTGTTGTATTTAATGTGTGATCGCCGTTAGGGGATTAGGGGTGGAATTGTTGTTTTCTTATTTAATTTGTTTTCATTACATTCTTTATTTGCTGTTTGATTACAGGTTTGCTTTGTTTTTGTCTCTGTTTGTGAGTGCCCGCTGGTCTGGTCACGGCAGGGTGTTTCCCTGGAATCTCCACCATAAAAATAAATAAATCACCATCTTCTCGACCACTGAATCTTAGCGGTACCGGACCACTACAGCGTTATTCATTTCTCCTTGCTGCTGATTGACTGTGATACATCTCCAGCCGAGTGTTCTTGCGTTTTCCGTTTACTTAAAAGCCTGAACAGCACCTGTCTTTTTTGGCTGATTGCTTTGTTTCTCTCTCCTCCACCAGACATTCTCTGCTCCTGTTGGGGGTTGTGCTCCCCTATGATGTTTGTGCATTGTTTAATCGATAACTAACTGCATACTGAGATCGTTTTACTTCTGAAAGAGACATGTTTGTTTTAAGTGTTTAAATAAAGTTCCTGTCTCTACAATCTCCTGTGTTTCTGTGATCCAAGCGTGACACCCTGCAGTACAGCAGCCGCACTAAGACTAGCCTGCCAGCGTCAGCACTTACCTCTGTGTGCTTGCGTGCAGCCAGTTCAATTGCAGTTGGCTCGGTGATTTACATCCATGGCATCAGTTGCACTTGTACATATTGTTCCAGTAGTTTTTTTTAAATAGTTTTTACAGTTCATCAGCAGTGTGTAAAATAATCAGTGCTGCAGTAATTGTGATGCTCTTTGCATGAAAAAAAGTGTTCCATTAAAATGTAACTTTTTCTTTGTTAATTGTGATGTTTACTTAAAGTGCAGCAAAAAAGTATTGGCGTCCAGGGATGCATAAACCCCCAAGTATGTGGCAGTTTAAGGGTTAAAGCCCCAAGATGCCGCCAAAACGAATTGCACCGTCTAAGGCTTCTGGCAATGAAAACACACTTGCATGAATTACAATACATATAGCGGTAACATCAGTATTTTACATTCTAGCACTGCAGGAGACATAGCAGTACTGTATACAGGTTTACCTTTACATTCTTCATTTTTAGGTAATGTATTAAGCGGAATTTGAAATTAAATTAAAGTGTTTTGGGGGCATATTTAGGGTTTAAATTATGAAAATAGGCATTTTTTAACCACATCCAAAATTTGCGGTTTTTCACAATTCGCGGGTTCTCTAGGAACACAACCCCCGCAAATTTTGGGGGTGTACTGTATATATGGTACTCAAACTAAAACACATGTGTTGTTGACACTTGCAATACAAATTTGCAACATATATTTAATTTTAAACTTTTTTTTTTGCATTTAATAGTTCATGTGTTGCATGAGGATTAGCACATGCAAGTAAGAATTTCACTAAATTCTGCACTTGTAACAATAATGAAGCTATAAACTTATATAGAATATATACAGTACATATTAATTAAAAGCAAAACAATCTGTAGCATTATTGTAGCCTTTTAAAGGGAGTGACTCTCAGATCAACTGCAGAAAGAAATTCAGTCCTTTCCAGGAAAAGATACTCCCCCAAGTTTTGTAAATAAGTATAGACTTCTTTCTTTTTCAAGCATTTTTTTGCTCAAAACTGAAATGAAGTCTTCCTTGACAACATATGAATGTAAGAACCTCTTGCTAAAATACTCAGTTTTTTCTATTGGGCGCACGCACACATATGCACACATTAGTGCTTTTATTGTGTAAGAGTCAACTTAATTACAATCTATACAGAGCCCTTTTTTCTCGTCCTCTATACCAGCCACAATGTGAGAACTTTTATTTTGTGTGCTCCACTCTCTCTCTCACAAACACATATCCACACACACAAGAAACACTAGCACATACAGTAAAATTATTCTAATAAAATGAAGATTGCATTTGGAAACACTATGCTGAGTTTTTATTATTTATTCTTTATAGTTTTATTAATGTGTAAAGTATAGTGATGAGTCAAAGTTAAATTTTACAGTGAAACTTAATTTCACATCTAGCTAATTTGCTGAGTCAACAAAGGAAGCAAGGTATTCAGTTCATGTCTGGGAGTGTTTTCATGTGCTAATTCTACATTTACCTGCTTGTCATTTACTGTTAAATAAAGTTCTCGTGGACTAGATTATTTTCTGTTATGTGTAGACACTGAGCCGTGAATTCTGTGTTATGATCGTTCTGGTAGTAAAATGATCATTTTACTAATTATGACAATGACTGTGGCGATCTCAGCCCCAAATATGTATTTATAGAATGGGAGGTAGATAGGCAAGCAGTGTAGTGTACTGGTTAAGGCTTTAGACTACAAACTGTGGGTTCAAATCCTGCTGACACTGTGTGACAATAAGCAAGTAACTTGACCTTCCCATACTAAAAGTGGAAAAACAAAACAAATGTAACCAATTGTATCACAAAATGTTGAAAGTTGCCTTGGATAACGGTGTCAACCAAATAAGTAAACGCAGACAAACAATACTCAGTACACCTGGAGCATACATACACTCAGCCTCATCTGAAGGAAGCAAGCAACAGGGAAGCCTGGTTACTAAGTAACAGCAAGGGGAGGCAAGCTTTGTTGTAGAGAAAAGACAGCAATATCCACAAAGGTAGCTTTTTTATTTCATCCATCCATCCATCATACTTTACATATTTATCACATTTAGCCCTTGAGGCGATCTTTCATGTACCATGCATTTTGTTGTCACAATGAAACATGCAAATTAGGCTCACCAAAGATGTTCTGTTTAATTTCTGTGAATTTAATGGGAAATTTTAACTGTCCACACAGCCATACAACCCTATAACAATTTTGTACACACCTTTTACTTATTTTCTTTTTCAATTTTACTTAGTGTAATTTTGGAAAAAAAAAAAAAAAAAAAACAAAAACACCCACCTCAACATCAAACAAAGTCGAACCATATCCAGGCCACTCTTTTACTACAGCCATGTACTTCATCAAGGCTAGTTCCTGGGTCATACCCTGGAGTCTTCTCCACTTTTCAAGGATGTTTGTCTTGACGGCAGAGATCTCTTCTTTCACCCACATATCCAGCATTTGCTCCTCCTCCAGCTTTTGCTTGCTTATGGAGCCGCTACGGAAACTTCTACGCAGAGTACCTTCTAAAAAGCTTGAACGTTTCTTATCACTTCTGTCACTGCCAGGAGCAAAAGCCTTAGCTGACTGGATAATTCTGCATTTAAGCCTCTCCATTGGGTAAACCTCTTCCATCTCAGGGACTACAGCTGAGGTAAAATCCCCTTGTAAATACTGAAGTCTTAAAGCTGCCAAGAACTGCAGTGTTTCTTCAGGTGCTGGATAATGCCCTTGGACCACAGCTTCATGAGCCTATAAAACACAAGAATGTTTTCATTTTTACCATGCATCTTTCTTTAGAAAAAAAGATAAGTATATTAGGGAGACCAAGGACAGAATAAAAATAATTTCCCTACTTTGCAAGACAGTGAATTTTTTAATAATGTCAAGAATGTATGCTGTAAGTTCCATGTACAAGAATCATGGCCCTTCCAGGATACAGTCTGAAAATAAGCAGGGTGTCCACACAAATTTGTTGTACTAATTTTTCCTGCACATTGTGTTGCATGTAAATGTATGATAAGGTTCAGTAATAACGTTATTATTATTATTATTATTATTAGTTTGATTAAATGTATACTCTTACCTGCTAGAACCTTTTTGTCTCACATTAAGGGAACATTTGTTTGCTTAACAATATAAAAAGATTATATACATACCACTCAGTGGCTGGGAGGACATAATAGCTCTTAGAATGTATTAAAACGTATTGTTTATAGTTACCTGCTCAAACATAAATGCAAATTCGACGCTGTCTTTTGGTACATTGTCTGTGTCAAGGAAGCAATACAGTTTGAAATAAAACTTCCAAGGGTTACTGTCTTCAGAAGATACTGCCAGTCTGAAAAACAAACACTTACACTTCACTTTATCATAAACATAAATTATCTTTTTACTTTATATACACCTCTGCTTCAAAGTAGCAAATTAAATGATTGTATAAACTGAAATAATAAAATCAGTTTTAAGTAGCTAGTAAATAAAAGGCTAATCCATAAGAAAAGAATTGCTAATACATGAACATTTATGCAAATCTTAAATGTATTATATATTTGCCATTACTAAAGTTTTATTTTTGAGGGCATATTTTTGAAGGGAAAGTACTAGCTTTTCTCTGTCACTACAGATTATACACAAGAACTGGAGACTTACTTTTCAAATTTAGATAAAACATCAGCAACTATAGTCCTACTTTCGATTGCCTTGCTTTCAATCCCATTGTACTCAAATAAGGCAAACATATTCCTACTGTCTTCCATTGCTAAGCCACGGATCAGTTTTTCAACCACCTAAAGACAAAAAGGGAAAAAATGAATGTATTCAAAATAAAGTGGACAAACAAGTCATAGTTCATATACTATTGGATAGCTGAGTTTCACCCTATTCTAATAATGTACAGGGGATTAACACAGTGTTCCAAATACCAAATATAGTTGTCTATGATACTACATGTAACAGCTGAATGTAAAAGACAGGAAATTGCTTCTGTGACAGGAAAGACATTGTCCCCATTCCCATAGCCCAGAACTGGAAAAGGTTGATATGAAAATGCATGTGTGTATGCACTTTATTCCAGATGTGAACTGCAAGAAAAAAGCAAAAATGCACAGAACTTCTGTGGGGCAACTGCAAAAGAAGGAAGTAGATGATGTGTGAACTGTACCACAAAAATTCCAATCTAGTGTAAAATATGCAAAGTCTCTCAGTTTCTAGTGGTAAACAGAAATTGTTTCAAGGACTGCCATAAAAACAATTTTGAAAGTAAATGCCTGGATGAGTAAATAATTACAGGTACAAACTGTTTACTGGTTGCTTCAGAGTGATACAGTACATCTTGTGTTTATGAATATAACTGGTGCTGCAATAAAGAGACTACATGTTGACAAAAAGGACAATTTTTCCAAGCAAGGGAAAACCTTATTATTTTCATATTGGTGTAAATAAACCTTTTAAATCACTTACTTTCTTTTTAAAAATGTGAATTTGTAGCTCCCTTATTACATAAGCAGGGAAAAAGCTTTTAATTTTTAGTTGTATAATGCCAAAACCCCCTTAGTGTACAAGGGGTTAAGGTCAAAATCTGACCTTAAAATATGATACGTTTATTAAAGTAAATAAAAAAAAAAAATAACCACTATAAAAAAATAAAGAAAAATAAGTAGAGCTCAAGAATAACATTAATTTCATTATTTCTGCTCAATAAATGTTCGTACAATTATTACAAAATACTTTTTGCTATCATCCACAGTTTATTGCTGAACTTATAAATAGCAGGTTAATAATTCCCATTTTTATGAGCTAATCAGTACACCAGTTTATTTTTTCTTACCTCTCCAGCTGATGTATGTGAGTTGATGGTAATTTTGCATGATCCTCCTCCATGACAGTATACTATTGTCATCAGCTCTTCTCTTGTTATAACCGCTTTGATTTCCTCTCGTGATGGCACTGATTCTCTTGATTTGGTTTTCTTCAGTGTATCAAAAATAAAGGAAGAGTATTTCTCCATTTCGGTACCTGGGAACTGTTCTCGTATTCTAAAACACACAAAAATTTTAAGACATTCAGTTAGTTAATCACACAAAACAGTTTTCAGGACACTCTAAAACGAATGAAAAATTCGTTTTAGGAAATAAGACATAATCAGAACTTTTTTAGCTTGAACCTGAAAGGTACTCTTCAGGTACTGATTTACATTAATAGGCTAAGGTTTCACCTGTTAACTAAAAGATGCCTATTATAACTAAAACATGCCTATTACAAAGTTCTAGTAGTTGTGGTGTATGATGATTTAAATTTTGGTTCTGAACCAAGACAACAAAAGAAGGGTGGTAGATTTCCTGGTAGAATTCCAGCAGAACTTCTCTCAAAAGTAATGCTAATTCTGGTTGGCATTCATCATGGGGGGAAAAAAAAAACAAAAACAACCTGTTGCCATAGAAATTTTAACCATAAGGGAAAATTGAACAGTAAGGCCAGGGATATATTTTAACGCTACACAACACGTGAGGCTTGAGGACGCTGCTGCTATGCAAGTAGCACTGTCTATACTTGCGTGGGTACTTTAAGTAAATCTGGAGGATTCCACCAGGTGTCAGTGAGAAGACAATGTCTGGTTTCGCTGTGTTGTTAGGTGAGGGAAGAAAGATGTTAAAAATAAAAATGAGTGTACTTGCATTCTGATGCTGGTACGAAGGTGCAAAAAAATTAAAAAAAAAGATGGCGACAGTGACAAAGAATGCCAAGACAATATGTGATACCTTTAAATGTATCCTGTCATTACGATGGGGACAAATGCGACAAATGGATGAAAAAAAGCACCATGAAACATTTGCATGTTAGCATTTAAAGTTTTATGATTTGCTTTACAGCATTGAACCATTCAAATATCAAAGCACACAGACTGATCCTGTTAGAGCTGCAAGACTGCCATCACATGTTGATAGTAAACAACGATGCTGACGTCATGTACCAAAACTTGAACACATACCCCACCAATATTTTTGTTGGTACTACAACATGTGCACACGTCGCTTTAAATTCAGAAGACGTGTTCAGAGGACGCATCAAAAAAATGCTGGGAATGCACAGCAGCCCTGACGCCTGCGTGTATGTGTTTGGAGAGTGAGGCATCAGCTGGCCCTAACGATGCAGTATATTGCAAACACATTATAGGTATAAGTTATGGGTTGGCTGAATCAGTTCTTCATGAATTTTTAAACAGACAAGGTCCATGAACAACAAACATTAATCACTGTAATTTTGCAAAAATGGTCAAAAATATATTTCTAACCTTTTTAAGTGAAATTTCAAGTACTTCATAATGGTACGAGAGGGTGCAAATGTGCAACTCATACATGTCAGAATTTGCCAGTTGCGCAAATTGCCAACACTTCCTGGGTCAGGTGTTTTGTTTGTCTGTTTGATTAACTGACAGTAAAGCTCATCTCGAAGAGGTCGAAGGTCTTGTCCAGTTTGCAAAATACCCTGAATGATTGGGACTGGATCAGGAACAGACTCCATTTGCTGAAGGGAGTTAAAAATTTTGATAGCTTCATCTTGCAGAGTGGTATAGCCTTTATCTTTCAGCACTGTAAAAATTAATTGTTAATTGTTTTATTAATACATACATAATATACACTGAAATAAATTTTAGAAGAATGCTTCATGTTGCTCACAGTTGAGATTTATATCTCCATAAGGCAATGGTAGCAGTGGGGAGTGCAATGGGTGCTGGGTGTAGCGAAGAATTGGATTCCTTTTATATATCTGTTCAACAACTTCAGGATTTAAGCAGTTTTCCTAAAATAACAAAGCAGGAGAAAAAAGAAAGAATTTTAATACAGACTATAAAAAAAAATATTTATGATGTTCAATAAACAAGGTCAGAAACAAAAGCCTGTTTAAACAGTTGAACAATAAAATATCTTGATATTAAATAATTTCTAACTGTGCTAATAGTGACACTGCTTGGCCCTGGACTGCTCTATCTTTCTTGCCTGAGGGACATGATTCTTGGTTTTGGGTGGGGGTTGCAGAGGTAGAGACTAAATTTATTTATTTTTTTAAATTGTTTTAAGAATGTGACACATCCATACTTATCATCCATCCATCCATTATCCAACCAGCTATATCCTAACTACAGCGTCACGGGGGTCTACTGGAGCCAATCCCAGCCAACACCGGGTGCAAGGCAGGAAACAAACCCTGGGTAGGGCGTTAGCCCACCGCAGGGCACACACACACACACACCAAGCACACACTAGGGACAATTTAGGATCGCCAATTCACCTAACCTGTATGTCTTTGGACTATGGAAGGAAACCAGAGCACCTGGAGGAAACCCACGCAGACACGGGGATAACATGCAAACTCCACGCAGAGAGGACCTGGGAAGCGAACCCAGGTCTTTTTACTGCGAGGCCCCCCCATACTTATCACCTGACCTTAAATTACTTGCATGGCATTAACCTTGCAAAGATGATAATGACAAAAATTTTCCAAACAAGAAAGTCACATGCAAATTATACAAAGCAAATCTGTAATGGTGATTCGTGTTCTGTATTTGAGCACAACCCACTATTTCTCTAGAAAAAAATTAAAAGACAGGCGTCCTGCAGCTCATTTGCTCTTATGCTCCTGCTCTCAGTCCCATCCTGCACAGATGTGCTATAACATATATCCTATTTGTGGAACAGCCGGTTTGCTAAATTGACAATTGTAAATTGAGTGCACTAGTTTGTGTGTGTTTCTGTGGTTAGCACTGGAATCATTCACATTGCTTCTAAACTTTGAAGGCTGACACTTTTTGGAAGAAAATTGTAATTCAAATTATGACTAACTTCTATCATTACAAATAACATTTCTAAAAATCTCAAAGTCACCCAATACCCCAACATTGATGATAGTAAAATTTCTATAAATGTGAAGCAATGGTATTTAATTTGTTATGTTGGAATAAATTAAATTCATACAATAGCTAAGAAAACATGGATTGACAGAACCTTCAAGCAGACTTCTAGTACTAATATATCTTCAAAAACATTTCTATTTCATAGTTTTTGTACTTTAAATAATGCATCCTTGAAATTAGGTGCAAAAATGTAATCAAGTAATAAATAAACTGATCTCTTATTTTGTGCCCTGCTTTGAAATGTTAATTGTAACTTATCAGTGACCAAACATTCAGAATAGTAAATCAAAAGTAAGATAAAACATGTTTTCAGTGATAAAAAGGGCTCATTATGACTAAAAAAATCTTTTAGTATATGGCATTGTCCATTTTTCTTTTCTCTGTGGAAGTCAACTAAAACAAATGACCTTAAAAGTGAAATTAACTTTAGCTAGACAGTCAATTAAATAAAATACTTCAGTTACCTTAATATCTTGAATAAGCTGTTGTGTTGGAGTATCAATAGGAACTTTGGTATCTATGACATTCTGAATAGCACTAGACCATCTAGTCGCTTCATTCAATAGCTTTGAAAAGAGACGATAGCAGTGCTTGCGGCCATAGACAGTCACATTCCAATAACCTTTTTGTTAAAATAAACAAAAATGTTATTTTCTTTAAAAACAACCATATCTTAGTATATGATTCTCAATAAAGTATAGAATGTCTAAATTTAAATGTTTAAACATTTACTCTCAAATATATATTAAATGGATTACTATGATTTTGACTGTTAACTGGAGCATTTTCTTTATTTAACCAAACAATCTGATGTTTTCCATTAAATTCCTACAATAACAGACTAAAAAGAAAATCAATTTGTTAAACAAACAGAATTAAACAAAACACACTGCAAAATTGCACACATTAGTGAAAATGCTTACCTGTTTCTTTGAAAACTTTCTCATCAGGTGGCACTACTGAGCAGAGGCTATTGAGCACAATAGTTCCCAGCTTAATAGAACTCTTTTCAGAGCTCTTATAGTAATCCAGGGAGTTGTGCGTTAGCACAAACCAGCGTTTCTTCAACCTGGGTGAGGCTTTTGAACTGTTTTTCATTTCTTTGTGTAGCCAACCTGTGAAGTAATGCATAGCATATGGAATTAAGATTTTTTTTTCTTCTTCCTGTGTTATGAAAACCTCAACTCTTTCTCCGTTTTAAATATGATTTGAGCGGTCTAACACTCTGCTGGCACATTCATATACATTCTAAGAAGGTTCTAGTGAGGGAGCACAGCTACTCGTAAACCCTTGGAACCTCTGAATGGTAATCTTTTACTGGGGAGGTTTGTCCTCTTCGACCGAGGATGTGGCTTCAGGAGGAGAGCAACAGACGTGGATAAGTGAGGGAGGAAGGGGACACCCACCAAACCAGCCAGATCAGTCGAATCAACCTTAGAAATCAATGGGATGACAGATGTTTCAACCAGAAGGACAAATGAGGAAATAGTTTTAGAGTCTGAACCAGAAAAGGATATCTAGCAGTGCTGATTTTAAGGGGCCCTATATTAGCTCCTCCATGCTAAAATACCTGAATCACAAGTTTTCGGCATTTGATGGCTATAGCAAACTGTATGTTTCTTGAACTGAAGAGCGAACTAGATGAAAAAGCATTTATCACAAAAAATTCAGTCTGTGCATGTGCAGAGAATGTTGGCTCCTTATATTAAGAATTTAATGTTCCAAGGAAAATCACGAGTTAATGAACTCAGACTGGAAGAATTGTATCTATGTAAAGTATGTCATAAAGTGTTTAAAGTGTCATAAAAGGGTATGAAAATTAGATACATCACTACGACTCAGCAATCCAAACAACACTTGACACAATGGAAGCACTGCAATTCTCCAACACCAAAGAAATTCAAAATGCCATGCCAGAAGAACATGAGCAGAATCATGTGCACAAAAGTTTATGATGAAGAGGATGCAGTTAATTGATTCTTCAACATCACTGAAATTCAAAATGCTATACTAGCATGAGCAGGATCATGTGTGCAAAACTTTATGATGTTTAGAGTGTATTTCACATATAGATTACATGCCTCAAAAAGTCCATATAACCCAGTCAGTATGCAATATAAGAGGGCTGCAAATCCCAACGTATGTAAACTATTGGACTTTGTACTTAGAAAATAAAAATATGATTTGAACAAACCAGACGAAATGCTTTACAAGAGATATCTGGAAAAGTGTCAGTCCATTCACTGTTGACAATGCTGTACAGTATATTTTGAGCCAAAGAATGAATAACCAAATCAAAACAGCGAAATCCTCCATAGATCAGATACTGTGAACCTTACAGTATTTTTTCAAGCTAGTTAAGTGGGGGGCGGCACGGTGGCGCAGTGGTAGCACTGCTGCCTCGCAGTTAGGAAACCTGGGTTCGCTTCCCGGGTCCTCCCTGCATGGAGTTTGCATGTTCTCCCCTTGTGGGTTTCCTCTGGGTGCTCCGGTTTCCTCCCACAGTCCAAAGACATGCAGGTTAGGTGGATTGGCTATTCTAAATTGTCCCTAGTGTGTGCTTGGTGCGTGGGTGTGTTTATGTGTGTCCTGCAGTGGGTTGGCACCCTGCCCAGGATTGGTTCCTGCCTTGTGCCCTGTGTTGGCTGGGATTGGCTCCAGCAGACCCCCGTGACCCTGTGTTTGGATTCAGCGGGTTGGAAAATGGATGGATGGATAGTTAAGTGGGCAGTAAGTGTTATTACAAAACGCACAAACATGTATAAAATAAAAATTAACAAAAAGGGCTATTTTATGTTTCAAAAATTTTAACATTTTGTAGAAGGTAAAAACAATACGGGTTTGGATCCTAAAGTTCTCTTCAAGGCACCATAGGCAATCAACATTTGTTAAATACCTTGTCAATCAAATTAATTATGATAATGGTGCAATTTAAAACATAATTGGGTATAATGGATGGTACAGAGAAACACCACAGAGTTTACAGGAGATATAAAAAAACAAAAAGGAAAAACCAACATATTTTACACATAAAACCAGCTTTATAATCAACAAGACTACAGTCAGCGATTAACAATAGGTTAACCTTTATTTTCAAGATATGGTGATCAAGATTTGTGTAAAGAAATATGAGAAACTGATGCAAGATGAAGACAGTTAAATAGTCAAAAAGCTTTCAGCATCTTAACGAACAGTGCTACAAAGTTACTTGGGCTCGTTACAGCTAAGAAACTATTCTTAAGGAATGGCAGCAAGGAGAGATTAGAGAACGCAGAACAGCAAACAGTTGCAAAAAATCATGAGGGACGAGTCCTAATTTGAAACGGTTGGTTCCAATAGGTACTGTTATATTAAAAGACATGTTCGCAAGAAGTAGACTGTTGTCTGTCTACAGCTCTCTTTTTGAAACATGTTGGAAGCTCTGTTATGGTCTGGCGGGGAATTGCAGACAATAGGGGTTCTGGTAAAAATCAATGAAAAGATGCATCTTCAGGAAAACAACTTACTGGCAAAAGTATCAGCATGACAACAACCCAGACACACAACAAATACAATACCTACTTGAAGAAATATACAGATGAACACTCATTGGACGTGATTGCCCAGCAAAGAGCACCAATATAACTGAAGCTCTGCGTGGGATTTCTATGAAGAGGGAGTAGGATGCAAGAGGCAATGAAAAACAAAAAAAAAAATGTTATGGCAAAATTCTCCAAAGAGGTTGGGAAAAATTACCATAGGTTTTACTAAAAAAGCTATATAGCTATCAAAGCAAATTGCTTCAGTTTTTTTCCCCCTAAGGAAGGCCATATAAAATACTGTCTTCTTTAAAAACATTTACTTTCTTGATACTTTCTATTGTATCAATATTTACTTCCATTTATTCCAGTGTTCTATACAGTCTCCGCTAGAGCAAAAAAACTTACTTTCCAGATAACTAGCTTTAAATAAAATTTTCTTGAGTGGCCAAGATCTTTTGCAGAGTACTGTAGTTTGTTATTTATTTAATCATGACCGAAGTTACTACTTAAAAATGAGTAACAGATATACAGCAAAAATGGACTGACTGACTGACAATCCTGAACACAAGGTATAACACAATCTTTCTACATCTACTTCTATAAGATACACACAAACACATATATTTATGGTTTTATTTTCTTCACCTCGTGGGAAATGCCCTCCTTGTTTCTCACAGTCACAACACAGTCCCAATACACAGAACACTTAGAAATACTCTTCCTTCCCTATTTTCCTCTCCTCCACTCCTCCCAGCAAGTTTTGTCACCCTCCTCCCAACTTTGGCTTCTGGAGTAGTGGCTGCTGGCTACTTTCATAACACAACGTAAGTGCTCCAGGTGCTTGAAGACCTATTTCTGGCAGCACTTCTGGGTGTGGTGGAACAGCTACTCTGTGGGGCTAAGCAGCAGCTACAGCACCACCTGGCGGCACCCATGGATCCCAACAGGGCTGCCCCAAACTCCAACTCCCATGAAGCCCTGTGGGAGTCCTAGGCACCGCTGCAACTCGGGGGGGCTGCCATCTAGTGTTCCGGGGGAGGTACTGTCCTGACCAGGCTTGCTCCCACAGTTCATACAAGGGAGAGGCGTCCCGACTGGGCAAAGGCCATGGCTGTCGACCACAGTATATATAGGCTATAATGAATTTATATATCTTTTTTAAGGTCAAGTTGCTATGCAGCAACTGTGAAAATGTCAGAATATATGTCAGAGAGATGTTCTAAAATAAAAAACATTCAAATGAGTAAAAATATTACAGTGCACACTAAAAGTACGCTTTGTTAAATTTCCTGCAATACTTATTTCTTTCATGCTGTATAGACTACCCAGACAGGAAGAACCTGTTTGTAACACATTTTACTTTATGAGAACAAGTTTAGCAGGGCAAGTTTTAAACAGAAAAAATCTAAGCACTTTAAAACAATAGCTATGCAAGTTGAAAAAAAACACTCACTCAAATATGTAAGCTAAATGTACGATAAAAATATTTTTTTTACAACTATTAGACATATTAGTGTGCAAAACTACACTTAACTCATTTACCACAAATTCTATAAAGCGGCGCAACCTCCTCTTCCATATTGTCTTTATCCTTTACCTCATCGAGTCATTATTTCCATATCATTTTATTTATTCCAACTAGGAAGCTTCGCCCCCTGCTTGCTTTGCTCGCCAACCCCTGTGTTTGGTTAATCAGATATACAATTTTTATTTTTTTTTCTTTGGAATTGTTTCAATTTCAATATTTGCACTTTTACTTTAAAGCTTCATAGCTTCTGTTTCTATAATAAATAATCCGATTTTCCTAATGTTTGTCCCTGTGATTTATTGATTGTCATAGCAAAAGCTATTCTCACCGTAAACTGAACACATTTTAATACAAATGGCATATCACGATCTCCTTTGATGTGTAATGATATTCTCAGAATATATACATTACCTTTCTTTTTGCCTGCAAAAATTTGCATCGCTTCTCCGTGATCATAAATATACACCTGACCAAATTGTGTATTCTTTGAAATTCAACTTGTCGTTGCTTTAACTGTTCCGGGACCACAGATTCTCATAGTGTATGGTCTGTTATTGTGTAAATCCACGTTTTGTGCATTGAATGATGTGAATGCGAAATTACTTTGTTGTCTACTATTTGTCTTTTATTTCTGATTTCGATTTGTCCTGCTCTTTTTTCAATTACACCTGGTTCTGATGATTAATCACCTTTTGTTTTTCGGTAATGCAATCTTTTCTATTTTTTCTTTGTTACTGTACCGACTGACATGATAAAGTGTCACAAAAGTTTTACTTGAACAATCGCTGACTTTGTAACCCCAAACACAGCTTTCTAGCACCCTCTCCAATCCCTCATCCCTCACGTCTCACCCCCTTTACCGCATCAATCAATACCCCGCTATCAGTCTTCCGTGCTGTACTCCGCCCTCCCTCAAATGGACCGAACAGCCACTTAAAACCAAAAAGGCCTCCACCTGACTGGGACACTACAATACTTTCTAATTTTACGGCTTTCATATTCTGTACCTTTCTCTGCATGTGTATTGTGCCATCGTTTGCTTGAGCCTTTTGAATTCCACTGCTTTCATAATCTCTTATCTGTCTTTTTTTCTCTCCAACGCCTTTGGGTCTCTATTCTCCGTATTGTCCTTATACGCTTTATATGTGTTGAGAGCACATGATCTGTGTGCACTACGTGCTTTTACTGCGACTGACTGTTTTTTGATGGGTGTGCTCTTATATGACATCTTTTGTAAGTAGGCCGTGTCTTTCAAGAATTTCATGTTCCACGTCCCCGCGAAACAGCCCTGGGACAAACTCTTGGCACCAAGTCTCTTGTTTACTGTCCCTGCGAGACGGTCTGTGGCAAGTCTGTTTTGTCTCACGGGTTTTTTAAATGTCTACCGAGAACTTCTGAGAAGATCATGTATCGTCACCTTGCTTTTGCTTTCCAGGATTTCTTTTTATAATAGAGAGATACTTTCTTCAATTCTGTATTGCTTTTTGCCTTCAACACAAAATTAACTGCACACAAGGTCTTCAAATGGTATATAACCCTCAATAGTGTCTTTTCTACTTCATTATTGATGTACAGCAAACCAAATTATGAAACCCACAAATTTTCCACATACATTTCTACCTTCTACCTGTCCTCCCAATAACAGTTCATGTTACATAATGATTCCAGCTTTGCACTTGAAGATCTTGGGATAGATGCTAGCGGCACTGAAATCATGTACAAACTCAGAAATATTAGGCTCATCGGCCTGCTTAAAATACATATTTAATGGGCATGGGTGAAAACTACAGTACCTTGAGATAATCCACATTAATCTAGGAAGAAGGTAAATCTCCAGACAAACAATTTACAGTTTGGGATTTGAATCCAAAACTCTGGAGCAATAAGGAAAGTGACATTAATCAATGCTGTAGAGTGCTTACTTTGCCAGGAAAATGTTTCATACATTTTGTATGAGAGCCTCTGGCTTACAAGTGACCTTCATTAAGTTATTTTTAATAACTTTTGTACAGAATATTTTTCAAGGTTTCTTCATTTATAGGAGCATGACTATACAATGAGGCCAGAGGCATAATAATACTACTTTGTTCTAACACTATACTTCTATTGGGCAGACACCACAGATTTTCATTTTAACATGCTTTCAACATTAAAAAAGCAGAAGGTATCTGATAAAATCCTGATTTTTTTTTAGTAAGAAATTGCATCTACAGACAAATGATAATGCTGCTGCTTTCAAAGCCCTACAAACCTGGATCTGAATCTTGTACCTGATCTATGCAGAGTTTGAATGTTCTCCTAATCACTACTTCAATTGTCCTCCCAGTTCTTTTACATAAAGATGCAGATGCCAGGAAAGACTTGTGACCCACACAAAAACCTCATGGATCTCAGATAAGCTTTCACGTCACAAAACTAGCAAGTTTTATTTGACAGGCCTAAAAATTATTAACTAAACACTGATTGGTGGAAAATATATTGTGTCAAAATAGGTCTATCAGTATCTGTAAAGCTTGATAAGTAATCATCAAATGTTTAAGTCTCTAAAACGAATATTTTCTTGTTTCGCTGAGAAGTTTCCCACCTCTCACGATGAACTCCTGCCCCTCAACACGTGTATCTCCTTTCGATCTCTGCAGAAGTGTAATCCAGTGATGCATCTCTTCAGGAGTATCAGCGTTGCAATGCAGAATGCGATTGGCAGTGATAATTACAAAAGAGTTAGGTCTAACCAAAATATTGGAGAAAAAAAAAAAAAAGAATACTATATAAATGACCATGACACATTTAACAAATGTGAAAAATGCAAAGTATCCTCTTTTTAAGCTTAATGCATTGTGTAAAAAAAACAAAAAAAACAAAGCTAAATAATTGTATTATAACTCAATAAATTAAAGCTAACTGTAGTGACACTAACTTTTTTGCAAAATTTTACATTATATTAATCAGAGAAAGGTAAGTCCAAGTGAAAAATATGTTAATAAAATATTAAACAAAGGCACTATGCATCATAACTGAATGAAAGTACAATCATATGTTGGAAATATATAATAAATGTTTTCTTACCTGTCTGGATTATCAGAAGCACACACTGAATCTATCATTCCGACATCAAGAGTACCCTAGATAAATAGTATAAAGAAATACATTTTAAAATCTGACATTTATGTGGAAGGCTTAAAAAATCATTTTTATATCAATGTTATCCTTGACATAAACTCACTACTGCATTTTGAGGATTGGCTTGTTCATCATGCATTTCACGAATCTCCTGCTCAGTGGATCCATGTACCTGGCTCAAGACACTGAACCAATGGCTGCAATGATAAGTTGAAAGCAAAATATAAACATGACATTACTGCTCTTGGAACTATCAGCCTATAGAATTTTAAACTGCTTTTCAAGGTTACTCTTGTTTATAAATCTCTCTGTGTTCCATATGTCCTAAAATGACAATGAGTAAACACGGCACGGCTGGTGAACAGAAAAGATTTAAAGTATTACATTAACGGTCAACAAGAGTAAAAGTTATTCTGATTTTGCACATCCCTGCAATAATGTTTTAATGCCAAGTGAAAACAAAAAACATTGCAATTGTTTTCATTATTGAGTACTCTCTGGAATTACTCATTTAAAATCAAACAGACCTCCAAACTACCTTAAGTCAATTTATTAATTCCACTTTATTGGTGGCCTACAAACTGTGCAAATGTTGTGTTATGCTGTTTTGGTTTTCTATTTCTAGAACCACAAACACAATTTACATTAAAGATGCATTTTATAATTTAAGACTTTCATAACCAGATTAAAAGCAGCTGTTAATATTTTAACAAATTGCTTTTTATCCTTGGAACCTTGAACCTGTGACCCGAAGGCAAAAACTGAAATTGAGAATGTAGTGGATGAGTCCTGTCTGACAGAATGCACTCTTCTTGCTGTCATTCTTGCTTATTAAAGAGTTCTGTGATATGCGGCTGTTGAGGCTTTGTTAGTGTTTTGCTCTGTTTTACGATTTTATTTATTGTTTTCATAAGAATTATTTATGAACTAGCCATGTGCGCCCAACTACGTTGCGCGTGTTAAAGTTGTCTGTGAAGGGCTCCCTGTTTAAACGCGCTGCCAGTAGTGAACTGGGCCCTTCGTCGCACAGCATGATGATTTTTTATAAGGGAAACAAAATTACAAAAGAAAACCCTTGGACATTGTTTCGATAGGAACGGCCTACCCGGAATCACTGTCTGAATAGTAATTACGTGGTGGTGTAGGAGTTTTTTTGCTTCTGTCCGTTCACAGTCCTTCTCGTTTTCACGACGTTATCGTTTCCTCTCACGATGTCTTCTCAACCTTTCTCCAATCTCGCGGGTTGCTTTGTGGCAATCCAAAGAGTAAGGCAATATACACGGAGCAATGGTTATAAAAGGGGGACATATAGGTATCCAGGCTCTTTAAAGCATAAATAGGGATCACTTCACTGACGTGAGCAATGCACGGTACAACTGTCAGATGTGCAGCACTCGCTGGCTACAACGTAACAATAATAATTTCCAGAACGTGCTGTTATGTTGTCATTCATTTTACACACTGTCTTTCTTTCATTCATATGTTATGTAGGCACGTACCTTTAATCTTCGGCAATCTCATTCTCTAACCAGGCCCCAGGAGCTAACCAGCGTAACACTGTCCACCACCCCTTTCGTTATTCCGGCACATTGTTGACATCCGTGAGTAACAACAACGTACTAAACTGGAAGGTGGTCTATGCATACGTGGAATTTGCGGACAAAGTTCAAGATCTAAATGAAGATCTCTTTAGTTAATTTAAGGCACAACAATTTGTTTAGTTTGAATGTCTGTGTTTTGAGGTGTGACTGGAGTACTACAGTCTTCAATAGTATAAGCCTGGAGGAGATTCTTAATGCAATGCCTATGTTTTAGCTGTCTCTCTACTGCCATCTAGTGCTTCTTCTTCTAATTCATTCGCGGACAAAGATCAAGATCCAAATGAAGATTATATATAGAAATGCTTTGAAATCAGTTCAGTTTTATTTGACCAGTGCCTCCTTACGATACGAGAAACTCCCCATGTATACCGTTCGACTCCTCTTGATGTCTAGTAATTCAAGACGTTCAGCTTTTTGGCTCTCCATATGTGAAAACCCCTCATTTTAGGCCATTTTATGACTGTAGTTTGTGTAGGAAATTACAATTTTAATAAAGAGTAAACCAATGGACGCCTTCAACAAAAATGATCAGAAGGACTTGAAGTTGTGTATGGCACATTGACCGACCCCATGTCGGTAGGTGGAGTGTTGTTCTATGCTATTTTGAGGCTATGAATATGATATTTTTGATATTTGATGTTGTATCTGTGGTCCAAGCCATTCCTAAAAGATTAAAAATATCATATTTCAAACATAAGCCTGTGGTGCATCATTTTAGACTATTTCAAGATCAGTGATCACAAATGTGATATTTTTTATTTTTTTCTTTTATAATTGCAAATATGGGCAGCACGGTGGCACAGTGGGTAGCGCTGCTGCCTCACAGTTAGGAGACTCGGGTTTGCTTCCCGGTCCTCCCTCCATGGAGTTTGCATGTTCTCCCAGTGTCTGCGTGGGTTTCCTCTGGGTGCTCTGGTTTCCTCCCACAGTCCAAAGACATGCAGGTTAGGTGCATTGGCGATCCTAAATTGTCCCTAGTGTGTGCTTGGTGTGTGTATGTGCATGCCCTGTGGTAGGCTGGCGCCCTGCCAGGGGTTTGTTTCCTGCCTTGCGCCCTGTGTTGGCTGGGATTGGCTCCAGCAGACCCCCTGTGACCCTGTAGTTAGGATATAGCGGGTTGGATAATGGATGGATGGATAACCATAACTGGGCTCTATGTGGTCTGACAGAGTACCTGCTATATCACTGGATGGTTTTAATTTAGAGTTAGGGTAGTCGAACAGCATAATCTAGCAGCTAAGGAAATTAACAGTGAAGCGTAAAGTTTCTATGTTGTCTTCTCATTTTAAGTTACGTATCACCAAAAGAATTTACAAATATTTCCATATGTACACACAGTTTAGCTATCCTTCACAAAAAGGATAAATTTCCTGTTTACGATTAATGTAATCCTATTACAATTCTAGATTTAAAACTATCATTAAAACTCCAGTACTTCCAGTGGCACTGGAATGGTGCCTGGTCTGTTTCGAGTAGCATCAGATCATTGTAATATCTTCTGACAGTATTATTTGATAAAATACAGCAATACAGATTTAAAAGTTAAGTAAACTAAGGAACCCTGCAACCATCCACTGCACAGGAAAACAAATTGGCTATAAACTGTCTAAACTGAAACAGCAACACCTCAGGTTAAGAACTTGAATGGCTTAAAAGTGAAAAATAAAAGTAAAAAAGATAATCTATAACATGCAAGGAACACACAGGCTACATACACTGCATGACAGCCTTCAGATGGCATAAAGACAATTACAAACTAAAACCAGTATTTTTCTATATAAAAATTAAATTGAGCAAATTGGAAAAAAAAAAAATCACAAAGCAAAGTTGAAGTTGAATATTAAGTCAAATTACTGAGGGATGCTTACTGCTAACTTTTCACAGATTCTAGTAATTGTTATGTAGGAATACCACTGCTTAACTTTTACATGCTAGTACAGTTAAATAAAACACTGAACACAGAGAAAACTACTTAAAAGATGCACAAAGCCCTGGCATGAAAATAAAAATCTCATTGTGTGTGCTTTATTTCCATTCAGATGTCAATTCATAATTTTTTTTAATAAAATGTACAACAAAAACCTTTAGGAATGTTAACTAGCCACACTGCTGACATTCTGTTAATGAAACACTCAGACACAAATGATACGGGAACAGAGATTCTGATATACTCCGAAAAAGACTCCAATTGGCCTATACACTTGAAACGTCAAATTGCAGAACAAGAGTGCATAATGGAATGCCACATCTGCATACCACCAGGGATGTGAAGAACAGACTCAGTATACATTCAAAACAAAGTGTGATTTTGAAGGCTGAAATGGCAAATGTCACAGTTGAAAAGTTTGTGCAATTTAAGGTCACAGCTCTAACGAATTTAAAATACAGCCTGATACAACAACCAGAATATTATTATTTTCTGGAAACATGCCAGTGAAAGAGAACTGAGGGTCATGAGTTCTGATCTGAGCTTTTACCTTTCAATGCATCTTATATTATGCTGTATGCATTCAAAAACAGATGTCATCCAGTAGTTATAGCTACAGGCGAAGCATTAAAATGGCTCAGTAATGAAAAAAGGAAAAAGAAACTTGTCTAATATCTACACTAACATATAAAATAATATTTAAAAAAAACACCAAGATTTTGTAGTATTTCCACTGAGTTTACTATGTGGTGAAACAGCAAAAGTTCATAGGCTGTTAAAAATGTACAGAAAGTATGGATTTTGCCATTACCTAGGCATGCACATTTAAGTACAATAAAAAAATATCAAGTTGGGATCCTACAGTTCCAATTTTTGAAGTAATACTTCCATTTAACTTGCAAATGAACTTTGCAAACACAGTTGAAGTGCTGAATATTTACCATAAAAATTAAAAAAATACATTCCAGAGACAGACTTCTCTAAATGCATTAATTATTTACAGATATTAAAATGACTAAATAAAATCCTACCTGGCATCTTCAGCAGACTCTGCAATAAGATGATAAATTCGTTCTGGCATTATGATATCAATTCCATTTTCCTTCCCTGTATTATCAATGATCTCTCTAAATAATAAAAGGAAGTATCAACAAGTTTTTTTTTTTAATTAATCAAACTACAGTCTTAACAAGTCAAAGGTAATGTCAAGAGAAAGAACAGATTTTCATTTATAGAACAGATATATTTATATAAAACAGATAATATTTTACACCTCTCAATCTGTCATTACTGTACTACAAAAAAACAGAAGCAAAAAAAAAATCTCAGGAGAGAGAGACACACACACACATGAAGATGACACATTTAGTAATTTGAGTTGAATACCTTAAAACGTGTATCAATTAAACTAACAACTTTTTAAATGTAAAATGTACAGCTTTTAAAAATAATAATTACACATAGATAAGTGAAAAATAGTAATATCTAATTTATACCACCAAAAACATCTGCTAGGTATAAAAAACTCCAAGAATACTTTTACTCTTCAAACAAGACTCTCATATTATAATTAATATTCATTTTAAGTAGTAAATAATTTTCATCAAAAGCAACATACTTTGCCTGTCTCACATCTAACGTTCCCTTGAGCTTCTCTTCACTGTCATTCTCAAAATACATCAGTTTAGACTGTCGCAGAACAAACCAGCGTCTTTTCCAGTTGCGTCTTGAGAGGGTAGAAGAGCCACCACCTTTCTTGTGTAGCCATCCTTGCTTCAGTGCCTCTTGTTTGGAACGGAACCACAAAAAAGTTTCATCCTTAAGGACACACCATCTTCTTTTCCATGTATTTATTATACCCCCTTAACATAAATGCAGAAAAAATGTTTGAGTTCAAGTTTACATTACATCATACAATTATATATCTGTAAATAAGTTAATAATTTTTCATGAAACTATAAAGATAACTGGAAAGTGGCAAATCTCTATGAACAGAGCCAAAGAAAACTGGCCTAACTTTGTAATTATTTTTCAACACCATTTAATCATTGTTGTTACTTGTCATCATTAAATGTGTAGCACACAATAGAAAATGTTCAAATTACTGACAGATGCATGTAGAAGCACGTTTTTAACTTTAAATGAAGAATATATTGATTTACAATTTTAAGTCACTATACGCACATAATGATGAAGGTATATATCTATTTCTAAGATAATTCTTTAATTGTATAACAAACGTCAAAATTTCATCTGACAAGTCAACCAAGTCTTGTCAGCCTGCTTTTATTTTATTACATTTGGAAACTGGGAAGTGGATAGAAAATAAGTGTACAGATCGACCAAATTCATTGGACAAAGATTGGTCAGGATTTTGACTAATAAACTAGTAACCAGCTTGGTGTACAAATAAGAGGCAATAAGAGGCAACTTTAAATTAAACTGTAAACACAAATTTAAAGGCCAAAAAAGTAAGCTACCAAAGAAACAGATTTAACAGTAGTTCTTTAATTCAGATGGAAATTCAGCTATAGACGCACAAAGATTAGTAATGATAATGCCACAATAATAAATTTAATAAACTTATTTTAAAGCAGGTTTTACTACAGCTTGCATTTCAAGAATAAAACAAAACACGTGACAACAGTGACAGATATGTACCATCTAAGTTCATCAAATTCTTATCCAGATGGAGGCAACCTGTTATGTGTACTACAAAAACACACAGCTAGAATCACCTGAAAAACCATCTGAAGCACCTAAAAACAAAGATACACTACTGTATCTATCACTAACAAAACTGGCCTAATCTATGCTTACCTTATCTGTATATATTTAAGTCTCAGCATCTTTGCACTTTCTAGGATTTCAAAAAATCAACTGAAATGTAGCTCCAGCAATGGTTTTAAAAACAACAATATGGATGCTGTTAATAAAATAAGTTATAACAAATTTGTTGCTTCATTATGCTTTGAGATAAATAATCTCATATAAGACTGAGTAAAAAGTGGGAAGAATTTGAAAGTAATATTTGTAATGTCTAAATAATTTGAAAACTCCTGAATTATCAAAAAGGTTAAGTAACAATACCCAAGAAAGTGTGAATAAAATTAGTTTTAACTATTAATTTGAATGAAAATATTAATGTTATTAAGTATGCCATTTGATTTTAAAGTGGTACACTGCTAAAGTTGTCTAAAGTGACAAGAGAGTTTAGTTGCCTAAAGGATTACTCTTAAAATTTAAAAAATGTAATACTTTATTCAGAAGCTTGGCATATATAAAGCAGGCAATTGTTTGCTGAGAATATTATGAGCAAGCTGCTTAAATTAGTCTAAATAAACCCAAAATAAAAACATTGCACATTCTCTCTATGACACACAAGTGCTACTGTGGCTCCTTCATACCTGCGGCAAAAGCTTATATTGTGCCTTGTTTTGACTGCTCTCTTATTAGACATGTGAAAAGTGTTTTCTTTTTTTGCAATTCTTGAGTGTGTGTTTGAAGAATTGGGACAAATACAGTTAGGTCATTTTCAGAGTGTCAACATATAGAAGCAAAAGAGAGAAATGATGGCCTCAACCAAATTGGGCCAATCATTGTTTTCAAACTGGAGGGGATGCTGGGAGAGAAAAGCAGGCAAGCATTCCATTAAAGGGTGAAAAAAATCAGAACACTACTTACAACAATCAGACATAACACATGTTCAATTAATATACATTGGTACAACAATTAAATTATTATGCCAAATTGTTAATTTAAACATATTAAGCTAATATATTTCGGAGAATAATAATTACCTTTAATGAAGAGGAAACTATGGAAATAAGGAAGGCTGACACAGCTGTACACAGAATCTCTACGGTAAGATAACTCATCATCGGTGTCAAATCGGCTATCAAAATCATCTTCACTGTCTTCAAACTATGAAGAAATACACATTTAATTCAGTTATTAAGCATATTTTTTTACATTTAAATTCCTGTAAAATCCTTCCAATTCAAACCATACTTAAACAACCTACAGTACAATGTTTAAAAGTTTCAGGCCAAAGAAACTTTTTAAAGCTGGGTGTAATATATTTTCTATTGATCAAGTAAAATAATAATATAATGTTATATTATATATAAAGTTTCTTGTGCTTTTAAAACAAGTCAGTATTTTGAATGGTCTCCCTCAGAATTCACTGTAGTACTGTTGTAAATTCCTCTAATTTTATTTCAAGATTCGCCACAACTCTTTTTCTGACTTTGCCTGTTTATGTTAGTGTTTCAGCTGCTCCAAGAATGTCTTAATTGTGTTTGCAGTGTGTTGGGGTCACTACTAAGCTGAAATACTAAGTTTTTTATAATAAGTTATCTTTCTAATGCCACAACTGTCTATATTTCTTAGAAATCATCATTCAATGGATTTTGGTGAGGACCATACATTGCTACCTGAAATGCTCCCCATTCATGAGTCACCATAGTGCTCACACAAGGCTGAAGAGAAGTACCAATGTATTTCTTATCAATGCTGTTCATGTGAGCAAAAATTGTAAAATTTGGACTCATGATGCGCAAGACTTTTTCTGCTACTAGGTTGTTTCAGAGGGGACTGGGCGGTCTCTTGGTCTGGAATCCCTACAGATTTTATTTTTTTTCTCCAGTCTCTGGAGTTTTTTTTTTTGTTTTTTCTGTCCACCCTGGCCATCGGACCTTACTTATTCTATGTTAATTAATGTGGACTTATTTTTATTTTTTATTGTGTCTTCTAATTTTCTATTCTTCATTTTGTAAAGCACTTTAAGCTACATTTTTTTGTATCAAAATGTGCTATATAAATAAATGTTGTTGTTGTTTCTCCATACTTTACAGTCTTTCATGCACTGTAATCTATTTTACTTGTTACTTTTCGAAAAAAAATTAAAAGTTTCTTGCCTGAAACATGGTGTACTAGATCACATCTTTTAAGAATAATTTACATAGCTGAAATGCATACATTGGTGCCAGAGGACTGCCAAATACTAACGATATGTGGATTCTGTCACTTCATTTCTGTCCTTTAAGGAAGTAAACTTTAAGTACTGACTATCAGACAGCTTTGTGGTTCTTCCACTGCACCCTGTTTTCAGCTTGCACAGTCTCTTAATTTCTGACAGCCTTGATACCACATCTTGATAATATGGTTTGGTATGCTATTGCTTTCCAACTACAGCCTTTTTTATATAAAACAATGATTTTGTGTCTGTCAATAATAGTTATGCCATTTCAAAACCTCTGCTTGATGTACACTCATGTTTGGAGTTACCTTCTAATATACTCATATTGCATCATTACCACAAGTGGTCTAATTAACCACTTCCTCATTAATTTAACTCAGATGTAGCTGTGATATCCTCAAGGAAAGGTTTAGGAAACAAGACTGTGCCACAGTACTGTATAAAATTAACTAAATTACTTAAAAAATATTTTTTAACCAATTTCCTAATGCCATAGCCTTTGATACAAAGTGGTAATATGCAAATTTAAAAATACAGCAAAAACCAAAACTACAAAAAATTTGCAACATAGCACCGTATAAGGGTTATTTTTTAAATTTAAGTAGACATTGTAAACTGTGTAATTGAATTTTTTTTTAAACTAGTATTGTTTACTATATTTGTGCTTCATGATAACTTCTGTTCTTTTTTTCCCATGTTGAAAAACATACGTTAGTCATTCCTTTAATTTCATAGAAAGAAGCTAACCAAGGATTATGTGTGCCTCTTAAAGTGGCTTGGATACAATGTGTCTATTGTGAAGAAATGCTAGTAATAGTTCAAAAATAAAAAATACAGTATATAGAAAACATTGATTGTGATAGCACAAACTTAATTACATGGTCTATAAGCATAGACTCTAAACTGGATAAGACAATTTATGGATGGTCAATTATAATCAAATTACTTTTAAATATCTGTGTGTGAATTATCTATTAGTTTGTTAAATCAGTTTTGCAAATAAATAGCATTACTTGTTCACAATAAAAGTAGTTAGGTTATATGACTTTCCTCGGTCAGAAAAACAGGAAAAGCCAAAGATTTCCATTATATTAGACAAATGGAGAAACACCCAAGACTGGTTCTGACTTTCGTTTGACCAAACCGAAAACAGAAATTTAATGTCAGTTTTGCAACTCTAATTAACTGCTGTGAAAACACAGTTGTGCACTAGTGCTACTGTAGTAAAGCTGGGCGATATGGACAAAAATATTATCATAATTTTTTTCTGTATCATTAAGATTTGCATTGGGGTGACGAGGATGGACAGGATTAGAAATAAGGACATTAGAGGGTCAGCTCAAGTTGGATGGTTGGGAGACAAAGAGAGGCGAGATTGTGTTGGTTTGGACTTGTGCAGAGGAGAGATGCTGGGTATATTGGGAACAGGATGTTAAAGATAGAGCTGCCAGGCAAGAGGAAAAGAGGAAGGCCTAAGAGGAGGTTTATGGACGTGGTGAGAGAGGACATGCAAGTGATGGGTATGACAGAGCAAGATGACGAGGACAGGAAGTTATAGAAAAAGATGATCCACTGTGGCAACCCCTAACAGGAGCAGTCAAAAAAAGAAGACACAGAAGACGACAGATTTTGATTAATTATCACAATATAATTTCATATTCCTGTTTCCATTTTCTATCCTAATATATTCTGAATAAACAAGTTAAAATAAAAAATATTAATAAACAGATAATATTTAAACTATATACATTTAACATTTACTTTAAAAATTCTGGAATGCTACTGATTTTCAAATAGCACAATGCAAACCAAATTTGCATTACTAGATGCAATAAATACTGTATCTACCTATATTCCATATTGCTTAAATTTATTATAATGCAATATACTGTATCTACCTCTATTCCATATTGCTTAAATTTATTATAATTTGGGATCTTTTCTTGTTTTCTTTCTATAATGGCAGCACACATTTTCTCTTGTACACTACAGGTTTTTATGCTAAAAAGACTAGCCTATTCATTGTCTCAGGCTTCATGTATTATTAACAATTGTAGTATGTTATAATGTTAGTACTGAAAATGTAATCTATGCAACACACTACAATGCATATTCCCAACGGTAAATTAATTACACTAATAAACTTCACTTAGGTCAGAAGCACTGACGGCGAATTCAATTTTTCAGCAACATAGCCCTAACAATGTTCACTTTGTTGTCCGTAGAGTAATACATACCTGGTGTTCCTCTCTAAGCCCTCTGGCTGATAGAGCATCCTTGAACACCACTGCAACATTCTGAAGACATTTGCTCTGTAAATTCCATTCCGTGTCAATGTAGTGAATAGTAAGACTTGTGTAAGGCTCTGATGCCCGACTCAACCATCAGTCCGCTGTAGTGGCGAAGTATTTCACATCTTTTAAAGCAACCTCTGACATTGCCCGACATTCATCATAAAGCTGGGGAAATGGCATCTTAGAAAAATGTTTTTAGCCTGGGAGTATAAACCTCAGGTCGATCACTTTCAGAAGCTTCCTGAAGTAGCAAGTGATGACATCTTTGATGTCCTGATTCCTTTTGATTTTCTAATATATGGGGTATAGCAAGAATAGAACTGCTGCTCGAAGCCTTGCTAGCCACATCACTCAAGGTTTATTTTTGAAATTTGTCAAATTCTGCTGGACGGTATTTTTTAAGACAGTGGAATAGGTTGGTTGAATTAGTCTTTGTTGGGACCTGTCAGAGGCATAACTTGTGTACTGACATTATTTGTGCTTTGTTTGATTTGAAGAAGCCGAACTGCTTTCAATCCTATGATGATATGTGCCCTTTCTTTGGTATTATGTCTTCCTGAGCAATTAACAGGTTTCCCGTTTCATTTCACATAGTTCTCAAACAACGACCACGTTGCTAATGTTTACAGCGTAGCTTCCTCATGTGGGATGGGTAAATATGCAAAGTGCATCGTAATTGGCTGCTGTACTGGCGCTACGCCAAGCCTACATGCTCTGTGATAGATCACGGGCGTTGTCTGTCGTAACTCATTGTCTTTTAAAACTGAATATGGGAAAACAAGATTTATCCATTTTTATAGCCTAAGTTTATCACTGCTATTGTCAAGTTTTTTTCCTGATCAAAATCAAAATCATTTTATTGCCCAACACTACTCTATAGTTGTAATCTGGAAAATAAAATAATTTAGAAACTTGCTGTAAATAAAGTGGGTAATTACTTGCTGAGAATATTATTAGCAAGCTGCTTCGAATTGGTCTAAATAAACCAAAAGTAAGCACTCTGTACAAAGATCACAATGCATGTGTTCTTTATGACACACTGGAAGTGTGTTAAAGAAACAGTACTGGGCCCCTTAACACTGCAGTTATATAACTCAGTGTGATTATGACTTTTTTTGATGAAATGCGGAACAGAAATTTCATGCCATCATCTTTGCAACTCTAATTAACTACAGTGAAAAAAATACTACTGGGGTACTGGACAACATAAAAATACCACTTTAGATAATTTACCTGAAGCCTGTAAGGTATTCTACCAGCTGAGTTGGATAGGGGATCATCAAGGAACAACAACAATGTTCCAAAAACATTTTTATTTGTATCTGACTAGTGTTTCACCAATCTATTATTCAAAACTGGAAAACTGATCTCAAAAGTAATTTCAGGGATTGGTCAGAAATAATACAATCACAAATCATATTGGATACCTTAATATGTCTTGTTTGGTTCTTCTTGGTATTACAAAGTGCTTTAAACCAGTGTTTTTTTAAACTGTGTTTTGGGGAACCCTAAGGTTCCACAGTAAAAT
The DNA here is from genome assembly GCF_016835505.1 of Polypterus senegalus. Classification (NCBI taxonomy): domain Eukaryota; kingdom Metazoa; phylum Chordata; class Cladistia; order Polypteriformes; family Polypteridae; genus Polypterus; species Polypterus senegalus. The sequence goes on from NC_053158.1 coordinate 81,954,484, forward strand.
CCATAATAAAAAAGTGACAAGTGTTTGGTACTACTAGGACCATCCCTGGATCCAGCCGTCCCTCCAAACTGGATGGAAGAGCAAGGAGGAAACTGCTAAGAGAGGCTACCAAGAGGCCAATGGCCACTTTGAAGGTGTTACAGGATTTTACAGTAAAGAGTGGTCATTGTGTGACAACAATTTCACAAACGCTCCACAATTATGGTTTGTTCGGGAGGGTCGCAAGGAAAAAGTCACTTCTCAAAAAAGGCCACATTAAGGCTTGTTTGAGCTTTGCTAGAATGCACCTTGAAGATTCTGATGCCAAGTGGAAAAAGGTTGTATGGTCAGATGAGACCAAAGTTGAAAATGACCAAATGGTACACGTGGTGGAAATCCAATGTGGGTCACCATCCACAACATACCATACCTACAATTAAAGCATGGAGGTGTCAGCATCCTGTTATAGGGATGTTTTTTCTGCTGCAGGGCCTGGGGCTCTTGTTAGGGTAGAAGGAAAAATGGATGGGGCAAAATACAGTTCTTGAGGAAAACATGCTACTCTCTGCCAGAAAGTTGAAGATGAGCAGAATGTTCACCTTTCAACACGAGGAAAACACGAAGCACAAAGCAAAATTGACCACACAGTGGCTGAAGGAGAAAAAAGTGAATGTCTTCGTGTGGCCAAGTCACAGCCCAGACCTAAATCCCATTGAAAATCTGTGGAAAGATTTGAAGATAGCAGTCCACCAACACTGACCATCCAATTTGACCGAACTTGAACAGTTCTGTAAAGAAGAGTGCGCAAATATTGCTCAATCTAGATGTGCAAAGCTGTTAGAGAAGTATCCCAAGAGACTCAAGGCTATCATTAAAGCAAAAGGTTCTTCAACAAAATATTTACATTAGGGCGTGATCCTTTATTAATCTCTATATGTCTTGTTTTTGATTTTTTATAATTTTTCTGAACTGTAGCTGTGATATCTTTCACTTGGATGTTATAGGTTGTATTGAGTAAGTAAAGCTGGGAAGAAATATTTTTGTGTGTGTTTTCATTTAAGGCTGTAAAGCAAAACAACATGGCAATATTTCAAAAGGGGGTGATTCTTTTCTATACCCACTGTGGATCTGTGATCCATTCTGGCCTACTTTATCAAAACTAATTCTCAAATTATAATTTTGTTTATAGTGTTCAGTCTATGAGCTTCTTTCAATGCAGTGAATACAGGGGAAATCAAGCTTGACAATGATACAAAGTGGTGCAGCTGTGCAGATATTTCTAGCCTAGGTGGCTAGGTTACATATGCATCTATGCTGAGAAGCTGTACGAAAGGAGTCGCTGAGAGGGGCAATCAAGAACTTGACCTCAGTCATAATATGTGTTTACTTGTGAAACAGAAATTAGACCAGTCAGCAGCATATGTGAAGTGATTCAGGGTATTGGACGATCTTAATTTGGGAAACACAATCAACCCAAAGATTTTGTTCTTACATCAAATCAGTAATCTCTAGCTGTAGACATTATTTACACTACCAAGTTCTATACTTTGCCCTCTACTCCATATCTATCCATCAATAACTGCACTACTGATAAACCCACAGTTAAATTACACAAGTTTTCAGATGATGTCACACTATCGCTAACAATCTGGATCTCAGCACAATTAAAACTGAAAATGCCAATGAATTCACAAAGCATTTACTGTTACCCCACCCTGAAACCCAAACACTCTTCACTAGGATGAAAACAACACTTCTATTACAATGAATGGGCAACAGCATGTAGCTTTTGAAAACAGCTCGAGAAAAGTCACCATTGCACAAACTTATCCGCATACTGTACTACAGTGCTGTCACTGAAAGAGAGATCACTTTCTTCATTGCTTGACTCCACTACTGCACAATTCTAAAATCACCTGCATCACATAATCAAGTGTGCTGACAAAGTAAAATGTTTGGTGCAAACCTTCACCCTCATCCATGCTGCTCAAATCTAGAACTGTGAATACTGAAGATTTCTTCCACCTTGGATATCATTTATTTCAAAAGTTCCCTCCCAGAAAATTATTTCAGGTAACCAAAAATTCAAAAAACAAATGCTTCTTGCCATGTGTCTGCTCCAGGGATACTTCCCCCACCCAATAACTCACAATCCAGCTGAAAAGCATTAAACTGTTGTTATCATTGTCAATGTCCCATACATTTTACAACAAGCATTGGCTTTGCAAATTATTTAAATAAAGTAGACACTCTTTACTTCTTAGGCTATACTCACACATGGTCTGATTTTATCAAAGCATCTTGAATGAAATAAGCTAAAATTTGTAGTTATGAGGCTCAAATCATGTATGTGCTTTGCTTAGATAATAAAGGACACTTACTGCTTTGCCTACTAAAATATAAAATACCCTTTTTATATCGAAAATTCAAAAGTTGTCAGGATCACCAACCTGCACATTAGTCACTTAAAATGAATGATTTCGGTTGTTGTGCTTCACCGATCAGGAATTTTCCAACAGATTGTGAGGGGAATCTGTACCCCAACACCTGGTTATCATTTACTTTAATGAACTGAAGTACCAAAGTTGATTGTAATAAATTCATGAAGTTGGGAGTTACTGCATGTGTGGATTCATATTATGTAGTGAGCCATTCAACTTGTTCTATTTTTCAGACCAACATCTTTTGCTGGAACTATTCTGTAACTACTCCCTACTTTTATGAGTAACCTGTTGATTGCTGCCTATTCCACAAAAAGTTGCATCCAGTTATAATAAGAAAAAATTTCTATAGTAATGCATACCTCCATCTAGGAATACATGCTGATATATCCTTACAGGAAACAAAGAAAATATTTTTTTTTTTTAAATAGAATCATTACTAGTATTTTGTACTGAACCTACTGTATGGTGGGACACAACTATACTTAAAAGCAATGCATACTGCTCCAACCACCTTATTGCAAAATATCATCAAAATTAAACACAAGCCATACAAAATCATTCATTACTATAAATTAAAAATAATTATTATCCTTTATGTAGACCCCTGTGACCCTGTGTTAGGATATACTGGGTTGGATAATGGATGGATGGATTGATAGATTTAGCAAATACATTTTATATACGGAAAAATAATTTTAAAGTCAAAGCCTAAATTTATAATAAAATTTAAAAAGTAAGCACTACTTACAGAGGACTGTGCTCCTTCTGAGCTAAACCGATAAGCTCCGGAACTATTATAGGTGCCCACAGAAAATCGATAATCTGGAGACCACTGACCACTGCGAGGGTTTGAAAATGTCACACTGCTTCCAGAAGCTATAGCTCCATCATCATAATCATCCTGATCATAGTCTGAGTCTTCATTGGGAGGGATCAGTTCTACAGAATCCTGGACCTGACAGTTAATGTCCTCAGGCATATAGTACTCGGCATCTCCACTGGCAGACACATTCAGGTTCAAGTTATGTGTGTCCTGAAGAGTGGGGACCAGTGTTGCATTCGCAGGGCTAGCAGCAATCATGGTATCATTCATATACGGATCTTCCTCAGATGAATCATCGCTAGTTCTAATTCCACTAGTCCTTTGATCTGAGTGTTCATGTTCACTTGGGTTAGGGGAATCTTTAAAAGCATCATCATCAGCCTCAAAGCCCTCATCCACTTCTTCCTCAGGGCACGGCTGGTTAAATTTGAAACTTGGCTTCTCCGCAAGTATTGTATTGTTACCAAAAGTAAGGGATTTCTCAATGTTCCGTACACATTCATCAATCTCATCAAAGTTAAGGGACTCAAGAAACTCCTGAGCTGCACGGCAGGCCTCTTCCTCTAAGCGTTTTAACTCCTCATCTCGCAAAAGCTGAAGACGTTGGAGAGAGGCTTCTGTCAAAGACAGTTCCTGCTGCTCCTTCTTGCGTTGGAGGTCCTGAATCTCCCTCTCCAGCCTTAAGATTTCCTCAATCTGAGTACTATCCTGAGGCCGCTCCAGTATGTGACCCTCTTCTTTCACATTATTTTTGGTAATAAGATGTGCTGTCAACTCCTTTTGCTCATTAGCTTGCTGTTCCTAAAACATCAATTTACAAAAATTTAGAATTACCAGGCTATGCTAAACTGTATTGAATCTGTCAAATAATGAAAAAAAGCCCAACATAATTGCAAGAAATAATTAAGAGGTTTGCCAAATGTGGTTTAAACCAAGACAAAAAAAAAACACACCCTAAATTGATAAACACTGAAAAACAGCATACATAAATGATATACAGTGGTGTGAAAAACTATTTGCCCCCTTCCTGATTTCTAATTCTTTTGCATGTTTGTCACACAAAATGTTTCCGATCATCAAACACATTTAATCATTAGTGAAATATAACACAAGTAAACACAAAATGCAGTTTTTAAATGATGGTTTTTATTATTTAGGGAGAAAAAAAAATCCAAACCTACATGGCCCTGTGTGAAAAAGTAATTGCCCCCTGAACCTAATAACTGGTTGGGCCACCCTTAGCAGCAATAACTGCAATCAAGCGTTTGCGATAACTTGCAATGAGTCTTTTACAGTGCTCTGGAGAAATTTTGGCCCACTCATCTTTGCAGAATTGTTGTAATTCAGCTTTATTTGAGGGTTTTCTAGCATGAACCGCCTTTTTAAGGTCATGCCATAGCATCTCAATTGGATTCAGGTCAGGACTTTGACTAGGCTACTCCAAAGTCTTCATTTTGTTTTTCTTCAGCCATTCAGAGGTGGATTTGCTGGTGTGTTTTGGGTCATTGTCCTGTTGCAGCACCCAAGATCGCTTCAGCTTGAGTTGACGAACAGATGGCCGCACATTCTCCTTCAGGATTTTTTGGTAGACAGTAGAATTCATGGTTCCATCTATCACAGCAAGCCTTCCAGATCCTGAAGCAGCAAAACAACCCCAGACCATCACACTACCACCACCATATTTTACTGTTGGTATGATGTTCTTTTTCTGAAATGCTGTGTTCCTTTTACGCCAGATGTAACGGGACATTTGCCTTCCAAAAAGTTCAACTTTTGTCTCATCAGTCCACAAGGTATTTTCCCAAAAGTCTTGGCAATCATTGAGATGTTTCTTAGCAAAATTGAGACGAGCCCTAATGTTCTTTTGCTTAACAGTGGTTTGCGTCTTGGAAATCTGCCATGCAGGCCGTTTTTGCCCAGTCTCTTTCTTATGGTGGAGTCGTGAACACTGACCTTAATTGAGGCAAGTGAGGCCTGCAGTTCTTTAGACGTTGTCCTGGGGTCTTTGTGACCTCTCGGATGAGTCGCCTCTGCGCTCTTGGGGTAATTTTGGTCGGCCAGCCACTCCTGGGAAGGTTCACCACTGTTCCATCTTTTGCCATTTGTGGATAATGGCTCTCACTGTGGTTCGCTGGAGTCCCAAAGCTTTAGAAATGGCTTTATAACCTTTACCAGACTGATAGATCTCAATTACTTCTGTTCTCATTTGTTCCTGAATTTCTTTGGATCTTGGCATGATGTCTAGCTTTTGAGGTGCTTTTGGTCTACTTCTCTGTGTCAGGCAGCTCCTATTTAAGTGATTTCGTGATTGAAACAGGTGTGGCAGTAATCAGGCCTGGGGGTGGCTACGGAAATTGAACTCAGGTGTGATACACCACAGTTAGGTTATTTTTAACAAGGGGCAATTACTTTTTCACACAGGGCCATGTAGGTTTGGATTTTTTCTCCCTAAATAATAAAAACCATCATTTAAAAACTGCATTTTGTGTTTACTTGTGTTATATTTGACTAATGGTTAAATGTGTTTGATGATCAGAAACATTTTGTGTGACAAACATGCAAAAGAATAAGAAATCAGGAAGGGGGCAAATAGTTTTTCACACCACTGTATCCCTGAATTATGCATTAAAGGCATAAGTTAACTGTAGACAAACAAATCAAATCAGTTTCTAAATGTGTCTCTGAAGTGTCAAATTTTACCTTTTGAGCAAGACGGTCAGCTTCTAATCTTTTTCTCTCCCTAAAAAAGCAAAATAAAAAAATTAGAAGTGTACTGATTTATGTGAGACAGTTTACACAAAATGTAAAAAGTTTCATGACTCACCTGTCTTCCTCTTCCTTTCGTCTGTGATCCGCAAGTAACTGGATATACATCCTTCGAGCTAAATGACCTCTAACACACTTCTGAAATATGACAGCTGCTCTGCGAATATGAAGAAATCTCCTCCTCCAGAAGAACGCTCTGTAATTCTTTTGAATCACAATAATGCACTGCAAGATCTTCTGATATTGTTTCCTGAAACAAACAAAATAATGCTTTGTCTCATTATGAAATAATAAATTATATAAACTATATGTAAATTTACAATAGAACAAAATAATCTGGAATGCCATATATCTAGTGGTCATTATTACTGAAAGAAGTGTTCAACAAATATACTTCAAATACAGATTTTATATTCCACAGCATTAAATCAAATTGCAGAGATACACGTCAACCTCAAAGAAGTACATTTTTATTCTTTCTTTTTCTCTTGAAAATTTGAGAAAACCAGACAGATGGGAAGTAACCCATACATAATGCATGAAATTGTGTAAATCAATTTAGCTTTAAAATGCTAATCACCATACTAACTCATCTCTTCTTTTGTTAAATTAACATTTTAATTTTTCCCCTCCCTTTGGCCAGATGACATTAGTTATACCCCCATTATGTGTTGTGTAATATTCCTTACAACTCCTTTGCATGAAGATTGTCAAAACAAGGCTAGATGTCAGATGGATTATATTTGTTTTAGTCTTGAACTTTTTAAATAAATAAGTTTTGCTTTTAATGTTTATTTGTTCAGTGAAAGATGGGAACCCACACATAAATTTAAAAAAAATCTAGGTCAGTTCCTTTTCATCTCCACACTTTATGGAATGTTATGGAATAAACCTTTTTTTTCCAGAGAGGTATTTTTCTTAGGCTACTGGATTCATCTGAAAATGCTTCTTAAATAACTTATGGGCTTGACAGGTAGCTAGAAAGATTGTTTCTACACACTGTCATACATGGCAGAAGACATGAACAATACATGTTTTTTTTCAGGAAGGATTTCGGTTTTCTCTTGGAAAGACTACCACTTAAAATTCAGGATTTAAGAACCCTTTGTTTTTTTAACAGATATAGTCAGCTGGTCCAGCTCTGTGCGGTCTTTCAGGTAAAGTAATAAAAATAAAAAAAAATAGCTTGGCTGATATTATATATACTTTTAAAGATACATTTTGCATCTCAATAGCCTTCAAATATGTGAAAGCAAAAGCAAGTGTCACTTTACATACCTGGCAATGTAACCCATGATATGAGCCTGGATGACCATGGCAGCCTTACAGACGTCAACTTCACGCTGCTTTTCCAACTTATTTTCTAGGGACTCTCGTAAAAAGATCTGCAAATAAAAAATAATAGAGAAAACATAAATAAACACATCATACAGTATTACTTGTACAAAGAGACTACTTTACTTCTTCCATGAAAACAAAATAAGCATTTCAGAAATGTATGAATACTTTTATTTATATTTATGATATATACAAAAATACACACATACATCCATATATGTACAACAGTCCTTTCTGGTCAATGAACAGACGGCTCCCTATTGTGTTATATGGTGAAGTACCAAAGCTACTCTGTCATTTTTAATTAGAATTTATTTGGACATCCAGCATTTGAACAGCTCTGCTTAATATCCCATGGGGCTAAATAATGACAGAAAGGCAGAAGCAAAACTTAATAAATTTCCTTGTAGGATTGGTTAATACAATTGGAAATGTCAGCCTGCTTGATAATAAGCATGTCTGCTACAAAAACAGTCATTCAGACGAGTGAGTATGCTGTCAGATGAACAATGGTGATAGAATGTTAAAGCAAATCTGAAAAGCTGCCCTCCCCAATGGTACAATATGTGACTTTAAAGGACACTGTAGTATGCACATTGGAACTAAAGTAAATAATGAATTCATAAAGAAAAAGACACCCATAAAACAGATCGTGCGTTCACACAAAGAACCTTACTGTTTGTTAATATGTAACCAGTGAGAGGGTGATCTTGTACATAGACTAGAGTTTAAAAATAGCACACAGCAATACCTTTTATTTAAACATATCCCTCATTGTATACACATGCAATTCTGCAACACACTATAAACATATATTTATAATTAATCTATTGTTATTTTCTTCAGTGAATGTTTATTGGTGCCATCTACTGAAAGTCACATGCAGCGTATCTCCCAATCACCATGTCTTAACAGTTCTCACATACTTAGGAACTGATGTAGGAGCTGATCTTTTTATACAAACATTAACCCGTATTTTAAGTAATTAAAGTCATAAAAAGAGTAATGATGGCTATGAACTACAGTAATATGCCTTTATTATTGTTGTAGATCCTTCCTCAATGAGCACTCTATTATTTGTAACTCTTACTACCCACAGAGAACTAAAGCACTGTTACGGACCATATTGCAAGCTTACTTAACTGATAATTTCAGTATTCTACAACTATTTTTTGTCAAATATGGTAAATATGCATTTCCCAGACAAAATTGTGTTCTAAAGTTAAACCTTTTCTATCAATGTTTTAAAACACAGAGCCAGTTCTGGCATTTTACAATGAACTCATGGGGCGCCAAAAGAAAATAAAAACAAAAACTTATGAATACATCTTTTTTGAGTTTTGATAAAAGAATATATGCTTTCTGTGTTTCCTATGCATCTGTGAGACAACAGGGATCTGGAAATAATCATTTTACCTCAACCTGGTACTATTTTTCTTGAGGTAAAGACACATATTTTATTCTCTTGTGAGTTCTCACATAAATACGGAAACAAACTCGTAACAAAACCAACCATGTGGCACACAGTTCACTGTGATTTTGTCTTTTAAGAAAAAAAACACAGGCTGTGTGTGTTGGGGTGATGCTTGAAAGAAGGATATAATCAGTAAGTTAGTGTTTTTATTTTCCATTGGAACCTCATGGTAAATGTGGTTCACTGTAAAATGGCATGACCGGATATGTAATTTTTTTTAATTGACAGAAAAAGCTTAGTGTCAGAATACAATTTTGCACAGTTAAATACATATATAACAAGTTTGGAAAGAAATACAGTGCCCCCATACCATTTGGGACAAAAACACAACCTCCAAAGTTTAAAATTACAAATCAAACAATTCACATGTAATTAGATTACAATTTTGAGACTTTAATATAAAGGGTCCCTGCATATATTTTGGGTCTCACCATGTAGAAAGTGCAACACTTTTTATAAAAGGATCCCTCATTTTGTGGCAACATAATGTGTGTGATTCATAAACATCACCATGTGTTGAGTATCTCTTTGGTGATGCTCTACCAAGCCCCAATGCAGCCATCTAATTGTAATTGTAATTGTAAATATATTGTCATGTTTAATATATTTACTGCTGGTCAATCACTTTTGCACTTATAATGTTGTGATTTTATATACTTTACTGTGTACTATAGAACAGAAATACAAATTCTAAGCAACTTTTCTGCTTGATTATGTAGAGTCATTCAGTTCAATGTCTAGTCTGATGATAGTTTAAACATCTGCTGGATTTAAATATAATATACCAAAAAATCTTGATACAATGCAATCCTCAGGATCACACAGTATATTGAATCACAGCCATCATTCAGGTAGAGTGATATGAACTTGTCTTTTTTCCAGATGCATGCTACCTAATTCTTTTAGTGGGATTATTTATCAAAATTTACTGACATTTTTGTCTTTATCTTCAGTAAACAATACCCTTTTGCTTAGTACTTGCCTTGTGGAGACTACCAATATTTTTACCAATGAATATCAAGGTAATACATGAAATTATCAACTTTGTAGGTTTACAATGTTTATGGCATAGGTCTGGACTACTGGATGTTTTGGTGTAGTTTCTGGGAGCTCTGTTTGGAAAGTGATTTTGTTCTACAAATCACAAAGTCTAGGTTTCTTTAATTAGAAAGGCATGTTTACTCCTCAAACCCTGAGAGAGGGAAGTTTTGTGGGGTAAAAAAAGAGAATGAACCATTACTAATGCTGAAAGCATCTATAGTTGTCTCACACTGAAAGATGGTATGAAAAATTGCTGAACTCAACTTCAGAAACTATAATTTTCTCCCCTCCAAAGATAAAATTTCGACCTAATTCAATGGGCAGGAGGCAACAATAAATGTCCAACACCGGTTAAGAGCATAGCAACTTTAATGGCTACCCCTGTATCTATGGTCCCACACTGTTTTTGGCAGAGAGGATTACCTTTTTAGTTAATTAGCCATAAGCATATATACAGTATTTTCATTTGGTCCACACTCATTACAGTTACATTTATGAAAGGCATACGATAGATAGATAGATAGATAGATAGATACTTTATTAATCCCAAGGGGAAATTCACATAATCCAGCAGCAGTATACTGATACAAAGAAACAATATTAAATTAAATAGTAATAAAAATGAAAAGAATTAAAATAAAATTAATGTTCGCATTTACTCCCCCGGGTGGAATTGAAGAGTCGCATAGTGTGGGGGAGGAACGATCTCTTTAGTCTGCATATTTGTCTGTTCTTGCGATGGGAGCTGAACAAAACCAAACTATTTCCTATTTAGCAGCTTTTCTAAAATAATTTTTTAGTTTGTTTTTGTCAGTTCTCACATTAGTGTTTATTGCCTTCGGGATCCAATTGCTATTCAGTACCCCATGTTTCTGTATCATGATGATATCTTTCAAAATTACCAGTTTTGCAAAAGGCCAATCTGGAATGTTTCCTAAATTCATCATGGTGACGGAAAATGCACTATGTCCAGGATTTAAAAATACCTGATAGACATTCAAGACAAATGACAGTGTCAAAATATATTTAGGTTTTGGTATACAGTATGTGTTAACTTACTTTAGATTTTCCAAGCTGCCATTCGTTATGTGTACTGTCATAATGATGTAGTAAAGTGGTACACTTTCCTTTCATATCTTCTGGAAGTGTCATATTTTTCATCAATACCTTGTACCTATATAAGGAAATGAAATCCTTAAAATTACAAAGTGAATCCTTAAAAATTACAAAGTGTGAGAATCTATTTTTAAACAACTTCAACAACTTAAACAACAGGATTCTGAGAAAAATTTTATAAATTCCAAATAAAAAAAAACTTTTTTTAAAGTAACTTTTGACGGAGGTAGTTAATAATTTGCACTACCAAACATGCAATCAAACAAGACCATTTGCATTATATTTCATTAAAAGCAAAGGGACAATATTCAGTTTAATCAAATTAAGTGCAACCTACATAAAAATGATCATTTAATGGGGCGGTTACTTGTTAACACTTTGCAAAATGCAAGCAAATTAAGATACATATTCATAGTGGCAAAAAGGAAACAGTTTTTATAACAATTTTATGAATGTTTTACTTAATATCTTTTTCACATATATAAGAAACACATTACAATAATTTACTTCAGATAAATAATACAAGGACATCAGGAAGCTTAACGCATTTAATCATGTTTAACTTTAATATCTAAAAAAACACTCAGCTATTCCTTAAAATAACACTAATAACAAAAAAGGTGTTAACTTACCTTGCAAAAAAATCTTGAAAGTTTCTCCTTACAGGAAACCCAGCCCTCCTTATTCTAACTGTCTCTAGCATTCCAGAATACCGCAATTGGTTTAGCACCAAGGAGTTGTCAAACTGGTCTGGCATCTATTAAAAAATAAAATAAAATAAATAAATAAATAAATGAGCAATCTATTTTGCAAATGAGTGAAGCTGAAATACCACAGCTTGCTTTTATCATTTTACCACAGGATTATGTATTTTCTTTTAATTCAAAAGCAGCACTGATACTATAGTGCAGCTGTAATTACATTTGGTGTGGTTATTTTGTAAAATCTAGGATTACTGGTATTAAACATTTATTTGAAATGACTCTTACTTTTCATTTCATGTCATGACATGATCTGCGGCAATATTCAGCGGTTTTAAGAGAAAGCAAACGCTAATTTTTGAGCAATCAATGCTTTTTTTATGAACACCAATTTACATCTTCAAACTAAGGAGTATGTGTCAACATTTGGGGCCACCACATTCCAAATCAGAACAAAGACTAGTATTGCAGAATGTAAATTGAAAGAACTATTCAATAAAATGGCTTAAATTCTTTGTTTTTTTACAATGGTAACAAAATCTTGGCCCAGGACCCTTGTAGAAACATTAGAATTAACATTTGTGGATGTTTTAAATTAATCTAATTTAAAATGCAACCTCAATAGCCACTTGCCCTTTTAAAAAAGATCAATAAAACATTAAGCCATTTGATCTAGTTTTTCAGCAAATATTCGTGCAATTTTATTTTTTTTTGTTCATCACTCACATAATATCTGGTGAAAAACTATAAGAAGCTATATAAGAAACTATAAAGGTAATTAAAAAAATAATAATAAAAGCATTTTAACTGCTGTGCTTCTTTCATTGACATTTTTATTCTTGTGTTAAGTGAATATCAGGCAAACAAAAGGATTTTAAACTGGTGTAAGAGATCACCATTGTTAATAAGAAAGCAATTCTTAAGAAAATCAACTTTGTTTGTTTAAAATGAGCTTCCAAGGTGATGGTAAGAAAATTTTCAAAGCAAAAAATGCTTGGCAGTTGGTTCTAAGACAAAGTTTAATAAGTCCTCCTCCAACTTTGCATCATATGGCTTAATATAATGAAACAATGAATACAATGAGTCATTCCCTATTAAGTCTTGTAGGAACATGCAGATGAAAGTTTACACAACATATTTTGACCAAAAAATGTTAGTGTATACTGCAACAACTGAATGAAGGAACTATGAAATGATTTCATAATTATTATTTTTTTATTTTTAATTAAACTCTTGTAACTTGGACAAGTTTCTTTGACACTCCCAACAAAAGATGATTAAGGTCTGCAAAATATTTGCTGGATTTAAATGCCACAGCTTTCTTGTCTGTTAATTAATTTTTTATTTACCATGTGTCACTTTTTACATGGAGGCATTTCTGTCAAAAAGTAACAAATGCCCTTGTAACATCAGCCCACTGTAAACTTGCACTGTACAGAATGTGTGAATGAACTGTACTTTATAATTATACAGTATCACAAAAGCAATAATACAGGGCTTTACTTAAAATCCAAAAATTAAAACTAAAATATCTGCTCTCAAAGTTATGAAAATGAATAATGTACTTCCAATATTCTAAATAAAAAACAATTCTTCTCTTTGTGTTTTGCATTACAAATCAAAATTATAAATTACTATCAGCAATAACACATCACTGTAAAATCTACATTAAATCTCCTGAAATCACCCTGGTAGCTTTTGAATGTAAATATTTAAAATTTATTTTTACCAGGATACTTCAAAGTTTACAGATAGTCTCACATAGTACTTACTGTATAGTACTGACCATGCTACAAAAAGCATCTTTCATTCCTCTTTTCATAGAGAGACAAAATCTCACTACAGTCCTGACTCGTTTTCAACAGATAACTGAACAATGCCAACTCAGTCTGTCGCTTTAAGAGCGCCTGGTTTCTATGGCAATGCATCTCCTGCTGAGGCCAATTTGTGAGACACACTTGTAAGACCCAGAGGCAAATGAAGGCTTTAGTGGACCAGGACTACAAGGCCTGGAGGCTGATGTTTTGAGGGGGCTGTGCCAGCTGCATTTTTCACACTTATTATTCAAAAAGGTCAAACCAAAAAAAAAAAAAAAAATAACCAAATAAAACAATAAAAAACAACAAAGACAACCCCATTAGCTTACTTACACAAGATTCAATCTAAATCAAAACAAAATATTCCAAGCATTAAATAAGTACATAAACAGAGGCAGGTGATGATAAAAGACAAGAAAATGCAAATAAGGATGCAAATTTTGCTTTTACTGTTTTCTAAGTCCTAAATTAAACACAATTCATAAATATTCACTGCAAATGTAACAGACCTTCTTGCTCATTCTTGTTATTTAACCTATATGAAGCAAATTTAAGTGCCATTTTTAGCTAAGATCTGGATTTACTATAGGGAAAATATAGCTCATAATTGTGAGCTAATTGTGTAATCGAATAGTTAACAAGTAACAAGCTCAACTATAGCTCCATTACTAACTGTATAAGCAAATAGTCAACAATTAACGATCTAGTGTCATAAGGGAGACTTATTTTAAAATACAAGAACAATTACAAGACATGCATCTATCACAAAGCACACACTGCTCACAATGTCTCATTTTCATGTAACTTGCATGTACGTGAAAATAAAATTAACAGTTTACAACTTTATTCAAAGAAAAGTAACTTTAGATTTAAAATAAGTAAAACAGAATAAGGAAGGGGATCTACTACACACGGGAGCAGAAGAGACAAAAAAATTCTTGGCACAAATTATACAGTTAACATTAAATCTGTTGCATAAAGGCAGCAATACAAAAAGTTGGGAACAAGAAATTATTGACTGAGCTCTCATTCCACTGTTTAAAGATATACAGTATGTCCCTGTTTACTAAATAAAGCTCAGTAATCAATCCATGGCACTTTGAATTGTGTGTACAGTACAAAATGAGCATTTTCTCAATGGCTTTTCAAGTGAGCACCCCTTAAATGCACAACGAAAGATACTGCTTAAAAAATTCTTAACAGCAAAGCATAAACTTGATACAGTAAAAAAAATGTTTTGATGATATTTTTTATAACTTGCAGCAAAAAGTGTATATCTCTATGGCTTCATTGCTTTTTTTCAGCACATCATTATTAACTTCATCCGACCATCAATTAGTGATTACATTTAAGTAACAAGCATCTTCCATTAAAGGGTTACAGTCAAAATAGACGGTTTTGTATTCTTCCACACATTTTTTATTTATTTCTTTAATCAATTCACTGCCCAATTTTAGAAAATTATTAACTTATATGTAAACAGCCATATTTGTTTTAATAATTAAATGATACAACTTTACAGAAAAACTGTGTAATCTAAGAAATAAGTCATATAAAAGCATAACAAACCACTCCCTGGAACAATAATTAACTCAATTTACACTACAGCTAATCTATAATAAACTACAGAAATCATGAAATTAAAACAATAATACGAAAATGAGCTATACAAAGCTTTATTTATGTATTTGACAATTTCTGCTCTGTTCGCACTGCTAATGAAAAGTTTAAAATGCTTCAGATTTCTTGGGTTTGACATGAAGAACAAAGAATCTATATAGCACAGTATTGTAAAGAAAATTAAGACACCACACTAAAAGTATTGACATGACTTACTTTAGCACTATCTTTAGATTAAAGTGACTAAACCCAACACTGAAATACTGACAATGTTAATTTATTACAAAAGTTACTTTTAGCCGTTTATCAGGAACCAAGTGCATATTTGATCAGACACAAGCTCAATCCATACCATTATATAAAACTACTAAAATTGTGTGATATTTGAAGGATTCCTGTAGGTTTAAATTACTTCAGATATTTTCCCCTCATAATACAGCTCTGGGTTTTTACTAAGCCATTCCAAAACAATTCATAATTAACCATTTTGCAGAAGATATGTTTATGGCAGCTGGCCTTAAATTCTGCAGCAGTATTTGTTGGTACAGTGGGAAACTCTTGGTTCAGTCAGTGGCAGCAAATATCTTGAGTCTGATGCAACAAAGCAGCTTCAAATGATAAAAGTATCCAAATCTTTGCTTTAGGCTACTACGTAAAATACTAAGTGGACATCATTGCGAAATAAATTTAAGTCTGATTAAAGAGTTAAGGAGCACAAAGCTTTAAAAATTCAGATGATCACTAACAAATTACAGATACAAACATCTTTCTTCAAAGAGAGAGACGCACCTCGGCATAGCTGCATGAAAAGAAAATTCTTTTTTTTCTAGTTTTAGATAATATAGCAATAGTCAACACACTAACAACGCAGCTCAGGTTATATGGGTCAGTTTATCACCAGACAGTTTAAACTTGTCTGAAATTACTTCAAACACTGCTGTAAGAGGATGTGTAATCCTATAATATCTGGTGGTAAGGAAAAAAATGTTCCCAACAGTGTTTTAAATTGGAACAGTCCTAAAACACATTTCTGAGCAACGCTGGTGCTATTTACAATTAGGGTCCCATCTCTGATATATCTTTTTAATTTTAAAAGGTGTGTCCGATGTACTATTTTCACCTTAATTACAGAATGTTTTGCACAAACTGATGAGGAATGAATGTTCTCAATTATGGAATTCCACTCCATGCCTGAGATACTAATACAGATATCACTTCTCCATCACTGCCGAAAATGGTCTACCGGTGAGCACTAGGACAATAATAGATAAGGTCAGGAAATGCTGTCAATAATATTCTCGTTACTAACTGAAATATTTCACTGTGAACATTGGTGGAGGATTACAGAATTTGTAAGTTCCTAACTTGTAAATTGAAAAATAAGTAATTCCATATTTACAACAGAGTACATAAAAAGGTGCAAGCACATTAGCAGTATAAAGATCTCAAGGTTAAAATACCTAGTGTCTTCTAAGACTTAAAACACTATAACTGAGGGAGGGCTCAAATGCAAAGTTATCCTGTAATGGAGCAGGAAACAGAATGTTTTTTTTTTTTCCCCTTAAAGTGCTTTCTAAATTAGATAAAAAATGTCAGTGAACGAAGCTCAATCTTAATACTAAGTAAACTGGTGAGAATTATTCATAACTGGAGTGTGTAGAAGAGCATACAGTGAAGGCTTCTTGAAAGATTTTTTTTCCAGAGCCAACAAGACAGGTGTGTATTCTTTCCATGGTGTCAAATTACAAATACATTTAGCCTAGTAGAATTGCTTAAAGTCAAGCAGATATATGCTACTTCTGCTTTTAATCTTTGCAATTCCATTTTTTTTAATACAATGTATTTTTCCTTCCATATAAATGAGTTTAATGGAGTTTTTCTTTTTTAAAGATATACTGATAAACATATAGAAAGTATGAAACAGGAGGCTCCTCATTTCAGCTATATTAGCTTTGCCTGCTATAAAGAGGCGAGGAGTTGGCAATATATTGATATTTTATTTAGTGCTTTCAATCAAACTGTGAAAACTGTGTTGATAGAAAAAAAATACTTTAAATTTCTTATAACTCTTTAAGTTTCAAATTTCTATATGGTTCAGAAATAGTCTTCTTATGTTTTATTAGGCGCTAGCAAGTTTATAAATCCATAGATCTGGTAAAAGCTGAAAACCTTTATTAAAATTAGCAATGATACACTAGGGTCAGTGAGAAATAAAACCACATCATTCACATAGTGACATTTTGTTTTTTTGCATCATTTGTTATCTTAAAAATTCCTTTATTTCTAAGTTTTGCCCATAGTAGTAGGATGCTGCACCATGTTAGCTATTATGGATGTAATGAGAAGTCAATGCTGCGATGAAAGCTTGCATATTGTGATCTTTTTAGCTTTCCAATAAAAGGTGTCATTTTGCTTGACTTCTCATTAAGTTTTGCCCAAAACAAATTGCCAGCATTTCTACTGAAATTACAAACAGCACTGGAGATATATACAGCCTTGCTGAATTCCACATTCTAAGCTGAAAAAAATCTTGAGTTTATATTATTTACCTACAAGAGGACTCCTGGACTTGAGAAAATTAACTTGTTCCAGATGACAATATCTAGACCAAAGCCAAATTTGTGCACAACAGTAAAGAGATATCCCCAATACATTTTATCAAAAGCTTTTTCTGCGCTTAGAGATGGTAAAACTTCCAGGAGCTTGATTGGTGAGGGTGTGCACAGTAAATACAACAAAGGAAGAAAACTTTTAAAAACCAACGGAAGAAAACTTTTAAAAACCTATCTGGCCTTTAAAAAATCCAGTTTGGTCTTGTGATATTATTATAGGTAGCTCGTTATAAATTATTTTCACTAGACTTTAAGACAATAACTTTAAATCATTATTTAGTAACAAGATTGGTCAATAAGATGCATACTTCTTAATGTTTTCTGAAAAGACTGTGATTGACATCTGACATACGGCATGGTAAGGAATACTGTCATATTCTGCTTAATCAAAAAGTACATTAAGAAAGTATTTAGACCCCTTTTTACATCTTATGTGGCAGCACTTTTTTTTGAAAATTTTGAAAAAAAAAAAAAAAACACCGACACAAGCATTCACACCCTTGAGATATGGCTCAGGAGCATCTCATTCTACTGATTATCTTAAAAGATGTTCATGATTAGGAAAGGCATAACTGAGATGAAAACACAGGTATTCTCTACCAGCTGAGCATTGGTTGCCTGTCGTACTTCCACCTGTGCCATAGGGTTAGCTGCAGGGTCATCAGCTGGGAGCCATTCTTTGCAGATGTTTCAAGCCATTAAACCCAGAATATCACCAGGCGGTAGGGCAGCCATAAGGACATCTCCCTAGCGCTCTCTGCAGCTGACCATCCTTTTTATCCTACCTTGCCGCTTTCCTTTTGAGCCACAGTAAGAAACTCCTTTACCCTGCTTCCCTAAGTGTCTGCCTCTGTCTGGACCCAGTGATTCGGAGTCAATCAATCATTTTCTAACCTGCTTTGCCTTGAACAGGGCCGCAGGGGGTGCTGGGGCCTATCCCATCCAGCACAGGGTGTAAGGCAAGAACAAACCCTAGACAAGATGCCAGTCTATTGACACACAATCTCTCACACACACATCCAAACTACACACTAGGACCAATTCATGATCACCAATCTGCCTAACATGCATATGTTTAGACTTTGAGAGGAAGCTGGAGCACCCTTCAAAAATTGTTAGGTGGATATTCCAAAAAAAGCCCCCGTGATCCATCCTCTGCCAGATGGGTAGACGCCTTCCATCCTGCTTCTGTGTAGGCCATGGGCAGCTCATTGTACTTCTTCTTCCTGTCAAATACTGCCTCCATACTTTCATTTCATGGGATTGTAAGCTTGACCATGACCATTGCCATGGCAGAGATGGACCACAGGACAATAGCTGGTCGTCATGAAGTTGTGGCAGTTTCACATGGGAATTTCAGCTGTTGATTTCGGTCCACTCTCATGTTCCACTCACACACATGTGACAGGATAAACCACTCCTTCCGGTTTATTTTTTTTGCACTGGCTCGTTCCTTGAAGAAGTGTATCTGACTTTGGGATGTTGACTGCTGGTCTTATTTACTTCACATCTGCATTCCTCCAAAACCTCAGCCACTTTCCACAGGACTCGGTTATAACACCATATCTTGCAACCTGAAAGAATGTTCTGAAGCTGGGGTTCTGGGCATCACAGAGATGGCAGTTCTCCTCTGTGCCACACCAAAGATGTATGTTTCTAAAACTCGGGAGAGTGTCATATGTGGACCCAATGAGGAACTTCAGCCTTGACTTGAGGAATCGTCCACATGTTGGCCCATGTTATAGCAATGATGGTGACTGTTTCCCAATTTTTCCACCTCCCTTGCTGCAATTGGTTTAGAGTTTTGTACCTCTCATCCTCCATCCTAGTCACCTCTAAAACCACCAACTTTTTCATCTCCCTTTTTGTGGCTTTTGACCACATCCAGAGAGCTGGTCCCCACCCAATCCCAGCCCTGCCTGGTTGTGACCACCCAAATATCTCCTGGTGCTTCAACTTGCTGACAGTCTGGTTGACTGCTTGTTCTGCTCTCTGTCTGCGCCCTGTGCAAAATGGGGCCTTGGCTTTCTGTACAAAAGGGTAAGTTGAGTCTCTCAGCTCAAAAAAGAGCCCACATTTTTCTGCCTGCAACCCAAGCTATATCTTTTTCGAGCTGCTGCCACCCAGTTGTGGTTTCCTGACTTGTGTAGCAGACATACAAGTTGCTGAAGTAGGTTGTAACTGCCAGAGAAGAACAACAGGCACCCCCAACTGGGATGTAAGATAATTTCTTACCCGGATAGGAGGCCAGAATGGCAGAACAGATGTGTATGCCAGCTAGAAAAGGAAATTACTTCTTGCCCTGCCAGACCAATATAAATGATGGAGAAGCGTAAATCGGGAGCAGTTACATTCCCCCTCCCAAGAGGTGTTAGTCGTACTCCATGGCATCTCACTTTGGATACCAACAAGGATATATGGGAATTTGGAGTCTGGTTGTGCAAACCTGAAAGGATCCCTGGGTCCTGTTAGAGGGCACTGTCGAGGGAGCACCTCCCTGGTTTCCATATGACCTGGAAGTGCTTCCAAGAGGACAAGCTATGGCAGCAGAAGCATTCTGGCTCCGGCTTAAAAGGAGCCTGCTGCCTCACTTTGAGGAGTCACAGTCAGGTTGCAACTGGAAACATGCTTGAAGGAAGGAAGGAGGAAGAAAGTATTGTAGCTGATCTTTGCACAGGTGATTATTGTAAGGATACTTTGGTTAAATAATTCTCTTTTATTTAAACCCAGAATCGTTTTAGGCATTACTGTGTCTGTGGTTTGGAGCCTCAGTGGCACCCTCTTGTGATTACAAGGTATACACCAAAATTCTGGATGCACATTGGTATGTAGAAGAAATTGAGGGTGAACGTCTTGATCGTGTATAAAACAGATCCAGAGGCATTTGCCAAATCCAACCAAACTATGTGGAGATCTGACTTCTCATGTTTGGCTATCTGGATTTGCTCCCAGATCATGGCAGAGTGTTTGATGCAGCCAGAGAACCCCGGTATTCCTGCCTATTGGCAACTGGTGTCAATATAATTGTTAGACGGAAGAAGTTGGTCATATGTCTTACCATCACCAAGAAGAAATAATTATGTAATAGAGGAAAAACTACGTCATTAGGCCTGCAGAGCATAGAGACATGATTGTGCTGTTGCACAGATCTAGATAAGGATACAAAGATATTTCTGTAGCACTGAATGGTCCACCAGAGAGAACTAACCAAGCTGCTGAATGTCACTCTGGCAGAACTCCTGAAAACCTAAGTGGAGATGGGAGGAACTCAAAAAATGGTAACCATCACTGTAACAATTCACCAATCTGGGCTATATGACAGAGTGGCCTCTACTTAGTAGAAGACACACTAAAGCCAGCTTGGAGTTTGGGAAAAAAAAAACATAAAGGACACTCAGACTTTAAAAAGCAAGCTTCTCCAGTTTGATAAAACACACTGTGAACTGTGTGGCCTCAACTCCAAGCATTGTATCTGGAGGTAACCATCACCTGCAGAATACCATTCCAACAGTGACTTATGTTAATGTTAGTACCAACTTGTGGAGTTGTTTTTCAATAGTGGAGACTGAGAGAATACTTAAGGTTGACAGAAAGCTGAAGCTGTGACCTTTTTTGCTGAATATGTTCCTGGAAATTTTCCATGCTGCTGACTTAGACAAAGGATTTTTTTCCTAATGCCCCATGATGCTTTGCGAGGCCATTGTGACAGCACAAAGCTGTAGCAGCCATGTACACTACTTTCTGCTTACAGTAAGTTCACTGCCTAGCAGCTTTGTCCAAGTGTATTTTTTTTTTAAACTTGCAATATTAAAGGGGTACATCAGGTAACCATAATGAGAATAACATTGTCACCAAATATAAAACCGTGATCCCTGTGCACCAGTGCTTTAAATCTATGCTATGCAAGCAGACTTGGCTAATTTGCATACATAATTAGCCATGTGCTGCCTTTAGTTGTCAAAACAAGCCTTAAATGAGCCTTCCCTCTCTCTCCTCTCATAAGAAATGAGACCCTAGGAAATAATAACAACAAAAGATATATTACTATGTACAAGGTGATTCTATGTTCTTGATGGAAGAAAAAAAGTGCAAAGTATCTAGACAGACGTTAAACATTAGGAAGAGCCAGTCTCCCAAGCTGCCTCTTTGTCGCATGGCTAATGTGTGCCACAAGACTGAAACTCTGTGAGCACAATTATGGGGCCATCTAATGTAACTAAAGACAACACATACTACCACATAACATACATTTTTCAGTTCTGGAGTAAAAATACGCAGTTACTATCTGTACTTTTCAAATACAGTAATCCCTCCTCGATCGCGGGGGTTGCGTTCCATACCCCCCCGCGATAGGTGAAAATCCGCGAAGTAGAAACCATATGTTTCTATGGTTATTTTTATATATTTTAAGCCCTTATAAACTCTCCCACACTGTTTATAAATATTCCCCGCACAGTTATACAGCATAATCCCTTTGTATTCTCTTAGATATTAGGTAAGATTCATTGAAATTATGTATATAAACACACTGTTTATATACAGTAAAACCTAAATATTATTTTAAAGATATTGAGTGTCTCCGATATCACGTTACAGCCATTACGATAGACATGCCACCAGCAATAAATACGTACAATGCAACAAAAATAGTATACAGTAAATGTGTGTGTACAGTGACACTAAACGCACATACATGTACTAAGTACTGTAAGTAGAAAATTAATTATGGTTACTCACCAACAATGACACGATGACTTGTCCGATAACAATGAGTTTTATTTTACTGCACAACAAAGGAGAGCGTTACAGCCCTTAAAGGAGCCACTTCAGGCGATTGTGTAGCACTGCCGTTGTTCTTCTTCTGGCAGTCTTCAATCCAAATCCCTAAAGCAGATTCCATCCAGACTACTGCCTTATTACATCCACTTACAACTTGTTTTGCACCCTGGTTAAAAGGACACTGTGGCCGTAGATCTTATATTCCTTTCCTACTTTTTAAATAAAAAGAATCGTAGCCTTCAACAAATCCAAAACGTTTACCTTTTCGCAATCGTTAACATCTTCCGTTTGCGCTTGGGCACGGCCCCTGAAGCAGTAGCAGATCATTTTGGAGCCATAATGAAGGGCTTGACTATGCACAAAGATAAACACAAAAGAGCACAACTCTTTACACAGCGAAACACGTTGATGCTGAATGAACGAGACGAGACTTCCTGGTTAACACTGCATTCAGCAAGCAGGAACTTAACTGCGTGCTCTGATTGGTTAGCTTCTCAGTCATCCGCCAATAGCGTCCCTTGTATGAAATCAACTGGGCAAACCAACTGAGGAAGCATGTACAGGAAGTAAAAGACACATTGTCCGAGAACCGCGAAAAATCTGCTTATATATTTAGTTATGCTTTCATATAAAATCCGCGATAGAGCGAAACCGCGAAAGTCAAAGCGCGATATAGCGAGGGATTACTGTACTAGGTATTTAAAAAAAAAAAAATTTTAATTGTGACAATTTGCAGATTCTAATTTCAGCATTCTCCAAAATCTGTGCATCTTATCTTCTAAGAACCTCCTCCGTCAGGCTAAGCAATTAACAAAGTTTGAGATGATACCACTAACTGTGACAGAGTACAAGAACAATTACCAACTTCTCCATTGAGCAATTAATAATACTGCACTGGAAAATAACTGTATAAAAAAGCTGTCAGAAATGATCAGAATCCAGCTGTCCATCAGAATAACTGGCATATTAGACAACGAATATAGCCAGGGCCACAAATTTTCAGTTGTCTCAAATGCACTGCGGCACAGGTTAAGAGACTGAACAATGGAACATTACAGGAGAGCAGTTAGGAGCATGCGCCGATACAGCGCATTGCCGCACCCACCACATGACAAACCAACTCAGGATCCCAGAATGAGACCCGAGTGTAGCCATGCAACAGGTGACACCTCAGCACCACACAAGTTCAGATGGAATGGAACCAGTGAGTTTTTTGCAGTGGCTGGAGTGCCAATTCTGCCACCAACCCCCAAGTTTTCCCTGCAGGTTGGAGGGCCTACTTGCAGGTCTGGATGCAGATTAACGTCATACCCAGGATGTTAGAAGCCATTAAAAATATATGGCTTGAAAAATGAATATACTTATGCTTTAATGGCAAATACATAAAATATATATTTTTAAAGTTTCTAAAGTACTCTCAAGAAAATTATATTTATATTATTGGCATGCATGTATGATTTTTTGCCCAGGAATCTCATCTGTCTAAGGCCCACTCTTAATGGACTGATATTGTTGGGTTCCATATATATTAATCATTTTCTTCCTACTTTTTTCATTTTTGTTTAAACTAATATGTGCATTATTGTATACTCATTATGTAATTAGAAATTTGTAAAATTTGTATATGGACTTACCTAAAAACATGTTCTAGTGTTCTTTTACACAAAAATAAATGTAACTGAATGTGATTGACTGACCTGTCTGGGTGTTTGGTGCTGCCATGCCAGGCTATTGCTTCCTGTGATCCTGAACTGCATTAAATTGTTTTGATGATGGATAGCCGTGTCTTAACTGTGCCTTAGAAAAGAGTTAAGTAGGGAAGTTCTTTGACTGAAAGAAAACTTAAGTTAACTAAAAGAAAATAATACTGAAATACAATTAGGCATTTCCCCATTTCAAAATCACAGCAAAGGAGAACAGAGAGTGACCTAAAGTAGATGTAGACTCAGCTAAAAACTGTTGGAACTAAACAGTTTTCAAATCAAAATAAATGATATTAGCACAGTTTTATGGACAGTGCATACAAATGAACTGCTAAGAGATACTAAAGTTTGGTGTATAATTCTTACTCATATTTATGCAGAAAAAGTTGCTGCTTTTACTTCAATCTCTGCATATGTTTAGATACAAAAGTAGAAAATATTTAAGGCACAGACCCTAACACTTGAGCAAACATTGTTCTTGTGTACACAACACTACTTCTTTCTCTAATTTTTGCTAGTTGACATTAATTGACAAGCTGTAATGAAGAAAAAAGCAAAGGACGAATTGTTGTCAATATTTGATATGTGTAAATTAGAAATCCCTTCAAATATTCCCAAAGACAGTTTCTTGTTACTTGGTAACCAGAGGTCAGTCTTCATTCAAAGGCCAGACTATTCCCATCACTTACCAGGCTGACTGGACAAATTAAAGGAAGACAAAAGTTTGAATGTTCAGTAAAAGTTTTTTTTCCTGCTCCCTATAATATTTTATAGTACACATAATTACAAATAACCATTCATGCTCTCTTAATTATATATATCAAACTTACAATGGCTGTTTAAAACCATGGTACTGAACTGAAACAATTCTGACAAACCCGCCTCTCTGCAGGCACCCTTTTTGCTCTCCTCCCAGTCCCACATTGTTGGTTAAGTTTCAAGTCTTAACAAGCTTAAGCTCCACACCTGTACAAACACACTGCTGTGAAATTTCAAATACCTCTTTACACGCTAACTATTTAACCTTTAATTATACTGAGACTTTTAGGCCAAACATATACAGAATGTAACTATGATTAGACACACATGCAACCATGATTAAAAAATACAAGAGCTGCTTAATTTAAATTCACATTACCTAACAATTTATAAACTACACTGAGCACAAAAGTCATGTTTTATTTATAAATACAAATGTATGCATATACATTTATTTGTGCAGCTATTACGTTTCTTAGCAAAAGCAGGGACTTGCAATAATTTAAGGCAAAATATTCACAAAAATGGACATGAAAATAACAAACTGCAAAAAATGACTGTTATAGTCACATCTTTTTCAGCAGAAGACAACAAGGTACTTTGTTTTTAATTAAAAGCGTTGTACTATTAAAATAGAGAAGGAATAAAATACTACATACCAAGTTGCTGAACCAGAATGTATACCATACAGGAGGTTCATTTGGCTTGTGAAATCCACAAAAGTGTGTGTCTGCTTTTTGGAAACATGCATTTGCAATCCTACTCAACTCATCCTTTCTCTATCAGGCTGGTATTTCAAGTCTTTCATGTGATTTCACTGAGGCTGCTTTAGTTTAATTCACTATGGCTCCCCCTCAGAGGAAGTCATGCCTAGCGAGGCTTGGCTCTGATTATGTGAGGGGGTTGGTGCAACTTTGTATACTTCTTGTAAGGAAAGTTAAGAATAATCTCACCAGCTCCTAACCAGGAATGCAAAATTTAACTACATGCTTTACTGATATTGTAAGATTTTTTTTTATTCACATTTTACTGTGTATTACACTCATACTAACACCAATCTGGATTAAATCTCAGGCATGTGTGACTTCTGTGAAAAGACAGTGTCATATGTCAGAAAAGCCAGTTTGGTGCACAAATTGCTAAAGAACATAAAAATAAAACTGCAAAACTCAACCTCCCAATGTTATCTTAGCATTTCTATTTTTCTATCAGAATAATTTCTTTATGTATTTAAATTACCTCTAATACAACTGTATAAATAATTAACACATGGTTACTTGAATGAAAAATAAATTTTTTTTGTTTAAAAGATTTAGTAGAAAAACAACAAAAATGAATGAATGAAAGCAACATCAGGATTCTTTTCTATTAGATATTACTCTCATTAGATTTAAAATCCTCCAATAAGGATTTGTTTAACATACTGAAGATGTGGTTTTTTGGGACTAATTTAAAATTGTACTCTCTGGATAATTTCTGTTTGTTAGCTGGATTATAGATTCACTTACGTGGGAAATCACATAAACCCACTTAGCACAAAGCTGTCATTACAATGTTCCACTTGTATACAATAGGGGGAAAAAAATCAGTAGAATCATACAAGTGTAAAATGTTTTTTGGTTATATTACTGTTGTGAGCTTTTATTTTTTTTCTTTGCACCATGCAAAAGAGTCATCATTTTGCTACATTTTTGCAAAGAAGTACTTGTGCATCAAAAGAAAAATGTAAATATTTTGTTAAAGCTCACCAAGTCTGTTGTATTCATATAGACAGATTTAAAAAATAGTTAATTTATCTACTGCATTTCTGAATACTATACATTCATTCTGAACAATTATTATTATTATTATGGTAGTATCAAATTCTACCACCATAGTTTGGAAACCTAAAATTCTACTTTGCCACAAGAGTTTAACACTAACACTCTACAAAATAAATACAGTAAATGAAAGTATATATTGTATTCAAGCGTGTATGACCACTCTTTATGCAAACAAACAGCAATGAAGTAAAATGCTGTTAAAATGAAATAACTGATATTTAAATTTGATATTTAAAACTCTAAGTTGCCAATTTGTTAAGTTACATAGATAAATTTGGAAACCATTGTCAATATCCTTCAAGAAACAGAATAATGGTTCAACATCTAGTACTATTCATTTTACTAAAGAAATTTACTGCTGAGTAAGACCACCCCAAAAATCTAGGTATAACTCTCCAAGCATTAAATCCAAGAATATAAATATGACAACTGATTAAAATATTAAAACAAAAATAGTCATATATATAATTATATAATCTGTATATATTACAAAGTGTCTATTATTCAGTTAATTTATCTTTGGTTTTTGTTTTTATGGACATGTGAAAAATATTTTGCTGATATTTTACAACTACAGAGCAAGAACAAACCCATCATAACATGAGACCCCATTTGAGAATTCTTTTCAAATATGAGAAAGGTTGCTACTTTGTTAGTTTTCCCTGCAATAATATTTTGTTCATCTAAAACTTAAAATCACATTACTTTACATGTTTAAACACTGCTGTATAACAATGTCCTATAATGAACTTTTAACTTGTGTGTGATATTAGGAAAATCACTTTTAATGTTCCGACTGCTCCTAATGAGTCTTAAAAAGCCACAAGAATTTTCCAAGTAAATATCCAGTAATAAATCCTAATTGTTGCAATTACTGAAATATGAAATCTAACATTATCAATAAACAATTTCCTCAATTGGAAATGCAGCGAGTGAAACCAAGGAAAATGTTACAATTCTCAGACTCTCCAAATTAAGTTCAAATATTGAGTTTTAAATGCTATTTAGGTGGTAAATACATGTTTACCTTCATTTTAATTGCAAATTAATTACATTCGTTTTTGGCAGGGTTGTGGAGTCGGAGACAATGTTAGGTACCTGGAGTCGGGGTCAGCAAAAATTTACCGACTCCTAATAAATTTAAATTGTAATGAAAAAAAAATACATAAAGTTCAAATGTCCCATTTCACAACCAATAGTCATAATTAAGTGCTTCTCTGATGTAAGAATAAAGCCCAGTGCATAGTTATGTTGCAGCGATTCTAACTGGCAAATTGAGGCAAGTAACTGTTGCAGCCAGGGCCCATAAAACAGATGCCATTTTGAAAAGCCATGCAGGAAAAGGAGCCATTTTGGATCAAACGACACGCTAGGGAAGCACTTATTTGATGGTAAAGGATTTGCTTGAACTAAAAGACTTTCTTGAAGAACAGGACAATAAAAATGTTTTAAAAAATGTAACTGAAAGCCAGTGGGCACAAGTAAAAGAACTGGAAAGTCTACTTTCTTACCCCTTTACTGTCACCAAGAGGTTGCAATATGAAGATTTAACACCTGGTAAATTTTTCTTGGAATGGAAGAGCTTAATATATTGCCTGAACAAAAGTGGAGGGTTAATAGCTGAAGAAAAGAGAGTGTCTCTTACTGGATAATCATTTCTTGTTAGCTGCTATTTATGTTGATCCAATGAGCCGAATTTTGTTGAGCAGTGACCAGATTGCTAATGGAAAAAAGGCACTCTATGATGTAGCAGTTCGCATGAAGGGATTATTACTACCTGAAACACCGCCACTGGTTGAAGCTACAAGCACTGGTAACTCAGGATCATCCTCTTCAAATGAAGAATTAGACTTTGATTCCTACTTGGACAAAATGGAAGTTTCAAAAACAAAGTGACGTTGCCTATGCATGAAAGATAAACAACCAGTAAATGTCCAAATAAAGAGATTCCAGCAGGAGTGTTTTTAAAGAATTAAAAGAAGTTTAAAGTATGGTCACAAGTTGAATCTGACTATAGAAGAAGCCATCCTTGTTGATCCAGAGATTTTTAGTGATGTGACTAGAACAGCAATGCCACCCACCCAAGTCAGTGTTGAAAGACTATTTTCAGCTCTAAAAATAATCAAGATTTAAGAGCTTCTATGAAAGAGGATCTGGCAGAAGCAATTCTGTTTCTTAGAACATTGCATTGAGTTAATTTTGGATTGCATTTACCAGCTATTCTACTCTACAACTGTATTCCAAGTTTAATATATAAACTGTTTTTGTTCATGTAGTTAAGCTTTGTTTTTGTTTTAAAACTACCAAAGAATGTGGTTTATATTTTTTGAACTGGTAAGAGTTCCTGTTCCTGATTTTTATGCATGCTACTACTTTATAGCCACTTGATTAAAAACAATAAATAAACCTTATTGTTTTCATTTTTTTGTTTTTTGATTAACTGACCAATATGGTAGAGAGTCAGCTTCCTAGCCAGTAGTTCTAGGGTTAAATGATGTGTATGTTGTCTTCCTTCAATCAACATGGAAAATACATTAGCATATTAAATACAGAGGAGTTGGAGTTGGGGAGTCGGAGTCAGAAGTACTGGAAACTAAGGAGTCGGAGTCGAAGAATTTACCTACCGACTCCACAGCCCTGGTATAACGGACATAATATGCAAGGTAACCCCAACCCACGCCAAAGGATTATTATATATATATATATATATATATATATATATATATATATATATATATATATATATATATATATATATATATATATATATATATATATATATATATATATATAAAAAAAACCCAAGGAGTTGCAAGCTGAGATTTAAACAGTTGAGCTGCTGCAAACCAGGATTCAATTTTTATAGGAAGCACTATTAATCCACGCTGTAGATAAGTCCAGATGTGTTAACTGTAGAAGGAGGGCTGCCAGTTGATGACAGTGATGCATTCAGGTATCTTTCAGCGAGTGGCAATAATTAGCTTGGCTGCCAGGGTACCGAGACAGATGAACTTTCTTTCAGAGAATTTGAGTGGAAGCCTAAAAAGGTCTAAAAGAAGAAAGATTTGGGGTAACAGAAGGATACTGTAGGAAAGAAAGGAAGAATGTAGGTGACAAACGTGTCCAAAAAAAAAAAGACAGGGGGACAGTGCCAGAACATGTAGAGAAAAGTGCCAGGTAAACCAAGGGAAACATAAATGACAGAGAAGATCAACAGTGAGGCCCATCAGAAATTGCTTGAGGGGAGTAGGATATACAGTGGACCCTTGACTTACGAACTCAATTCATTCGCGAGGGCTGGTTGTAACTCAAGACTATTTTTCCCATAAGAAATAATGGAAATAACCATAATGCGCTTTGAACCTCCCACAGCAACACTTACTTGACCTTTTCATAATAAAAAAGGGTTTTATAATGTGCATAATTTACCAAAACACCAATAACTTTTCTAATGTACTAACCAAAAAGTTATAAAAAGTGCCTAGCCTACCAGAAACAACAATTTCATATTGTACTCACCATTTAATTTGACATCCTTGGGTTGCAGGAAGGGAGGAGGATAATGAAACGGAAGGTGGTTATTGTTTAGAAGGAGCCTCCTTATGCAAATCTTTTCTTTGTAAAATTGTCGAGATGGTGGATTTACATATTAGCGAGATTGGCCACGAACACCATTCCCATATTTCCACACAATTTCCTTCTTCGTTTCGATTGTGATCGCTGTTTCTCAAGTTAATAATGACAGTAGTCGAGCACTCAGTTTAAAGTTGGTCGTGTTGTTAACTGCTGTAATAATGCACTCCAAAGCAAGCCGGTGCTGACTAAGCCTGATGACATCATCATGTGCCGCGCCAGCCCACTAGTTAACATCCCTTAACAATGCTTTACCTTTGTTACCTTCTCTTCCTTCCTTAGCAATTATGTGTCTTGCTTGCCATGGTCTTAGTGAATTATATATATAGATAAATCACTGCACTGACCGAAATTACGTCCACAAACACATGTATCTGGGCTCCGACTGACGCTTACGAACGCTCTCAGCTGTTTGTTTACAGTCGCACAAGCTGATACACGTGATCGCATTCGGGTCGTAACACAAGATGTTGGTCGTAAATCAAAACAAAAAATTTGGCCGTAAATCAAGTTGTTCGTATGTCAGGCCGGTCGTATGTCAAGGGTCGACTGTAGTCTGTATAGAATTTTGAACTGGATGTGCTCATAGTTTGGGGTTCGAGAATAAAGCCTTACATTGGAGAGAACTGTCCCATGAAAGGGGTGAAGGGAGAGGAGAGGTTTCTAGGCCAAAGAGAAATCAAGGGCAAGGGTTTATATGACGTTTTTGCAAAGTAAACGGTAGAGACAGGTTTTTTCTTAAGAAGAACAAAACAAAGAGTATAATGAGTGATGTGGTAGGAGGGCAATCAGGGAAATTCCATATGTCCTGAGAAATGATCGGAGTTGTGGTAGAAAAAGAAATTGGAACCAGGGAGATTAAAATATGCTTGTAAAGACTAGAACATCATAAGCCCTGAACTATTAAACAGATCTACCAGCACACTAATTCCAGAATGCTACCAAGGAGGAAATACACTGGGCTGCCAACCTATTGAAAGAGTAGGATTAAGAAATGTAGGAGTGAGGGGGTGCCATTTTCCAGAGAGTGCAAGTAACTTTTCCACACAATGGCATATGTTGATGGCATATGGCAAAATAGGTCCCAAGGCAAGTTTGGCAGCTTTAAAGGAGGTTAAACAGGGTACCTGCTGTTCTTGTCATTTGTTGTTTGGTCTTTTCCTTAACAATTTCTTCCATTAATTTTTTTGTGATACACATTAAGGTTACTGGCCTTCACTTACTTTTTATATAACAGGATATTTGCCATTTTCGAGTCCTTTGGAATTTCTTTAGTGCTTACTGACCTCCTAGTCAAAGGGTTATATGTGTACACACTTACTGCTTTTTATCCCTAATCCTTAAAGTTCAGTATTTTTCAAGTAAAAATTTCTTCATAGTCATGGTATATATGCCTTTGCCACACGAAACTGTATTCAAAAGTCAAGCATTCTCTATAAATTTAAAAAAAATATCATGCCTGCACTGCCACTTTACAATGGAGGCAGTGGGGTTAAGGTAAAGCTGGAAAACAAAAAAGTTTAAACTTATCAAATTTGTTTATTTTTCGAGCCAAGACAGTTGTCAACAATAGTTCATAATTGGGACTGCATCCTAAAGTGTAATTTTTTTTTGCTTTCACCATGTTTGGTATATTTTAGTTGTTACAGTAATGAACACTTCTTTGATTTCAAAAA
The DNA here is from genome assembly GCF_016835505.1 of Polypterus senegalus. Taxonomy (NCBI): domain Eukaryota; kingdom Metazoa; phylum Chordata; class Cladistia; order Polypteriformes; family Polypteridae; genus Polypterus; species Polypterus senegalus. Next base: position 81,986,588 of record NC_053158.1, read on the forward strand.
CAGAACAAACAACATACTATAAATATGTTTGCTAATTTGGTTACAGCAATGAAGTGTGCTATTTTAGTATCCTCACTAACTGCATGTCATTGATACCATGCACGTCCATTAGCACATTACATGTTATATTGTTAGATATGTGGATGCTTTGAAACTAACTAAATTTTATTTATATGGAGCAACTAATTTTATCACTTTTGTAAATGGACAAGAGGGATGGTATTACCCCACCAGATGTTTGCCCGTGATGCCAGGGTACCCGCAGCTTGGCATCTTCTAGTACCTGGGATATCAACAGTCATGAAACCAAGGATGGAATAGTACAATGAGGAGACAAACACAAGCAAGGAAGGTGTATCAGAAAGTGCTTTGTTCATTTTAATCCATAAACAACAATCAGCACCTCCCAAAACAAATTGCAGTGCAGTCTTCTTCCATAAATAACACAATGAATTGTCTATAAAATCAGTGTTTATTTATGTGAGATAAAAATCGATCCATAATAAATAATGAAACCAAAATGACTGTAAAAACAGGAATAAAGTAAGATTATTTTCTCTGTTCCCTAAGCCTTAGTGCCTTTCTTTCCCTTCTCCACATCCACTCATCTACAGGGTCTTCCATGGGGGCCAAGACAACAGCAAGCGTGGTCATCTAATAAAATGGCTTGCTCCCCGAGCCTGTCACCACTGACATAATCAATCCTGGCTCCACTGTCCCACCACCTTCTCCTCAAGGAGAAGTCCCACCATTCTTCTTGTTCCCTGTAGAGTCCTCTCCACTGGCTTTCTCTGCTGATCTCTAGTAACTCTTCTTCCCAAATATCTCTTTCTTGAGTTTCTCCCATACTGTACGTCTTTCTCTTTTCAACCTTTTATCTTACCAAGCGCTTTTAATCTGTCTTTATATAAAATCCCTGTACATCACCACACAGCCTTAGACCTAGTACAGAAAAGGTACGGGGTTCCAATGATCCTAATAAAATGATTATAAAATAAATGGATGTTTGGATGTAGCATTGTTTATTACAATCAGAACATTTAGGTGAAGCTTTCCTTCATTTGTCAGGGCTATGTATGGCTATATATGTATGATACTATACTAAAAGTTGAAATGATTGTCCAGATTAATTAACTCCCTTATTCAAAAGTGCAGTTAAAATAAAACGAGTTAAAACAACTAACAACTGACATATCATATCATTACACAGTTAAAGGAAGCAGAAATCAAGTACAGTACACCCCCAAAATTCGTGGGAGTTATGTTTCTAGAACACCCGCGAATTGTGTAAAACCGTAAATTTTGGATGTGGTTAAAAAAAATGCTTATTTTTATAGTTTGAACCCTAAATATGCCCCCGAAACACTTTAATTTTAAACTCAGTTTAATTCATTACCTAAAAAAAAGAATGTAAAAGTAAACCTGTATACTGTACAGTACTGTACTGCTATGTCTCCCGCAGTGCTAGAATGTAAAATACCGTTGTTACCGCTATATGTACTGTAGTTCATGCAAGCGCGTTTTCATTGTCAAAAGCCTTAGAAGGTGCAGGGCGTTTAGGCGGCATCTTAGGGCTTTAACCCATAAACTGCCACACACTTGGGGGTTAATGCATCCCTGGACACCAAATACTTTTTTGCTGCACGTTAAGTAAATGTCACAATTCACAAAGAGAAAGTGAAATTTTAATGGAACACATTTTTTTTCATGCAAAGAGCATCACAATTACTGCAACACTGATCATTTTACACACTGCTTATGAACTGTAAAAACTATTTTAAAAACTACTGGAACAATATGTACAAGGTGCAACTGACGCCATGGATGAAATTCAGTAAATCACCAAACCAACTAAGCTTGAACTGGCTGCACTCAAGCACACAGAGGTAAGATCTGATGCTTGCAAGCTAGCCTAGTGCAGCGGCTCAATCCCAGGGACAGTGAGGCTGCAGTGCAGCAGGGTGTCACGCTTGGGTCACATAATTGTACAGTAACACAGGAGATTGTAGAGACAGGAACTTTATTGAAACACTTCAAACAAACATGTATCTTTCAGAAGTAAAACGTGGTCAGTATGAAGTTAGTTTTCAATTAAAAAATAGACAAACATCATAGGGGAGCACAATGGGAGCGGGACCCCCAACAGGAGCAGAGGATGTCTGGGGGAGGAGAGAGAAAGCAATTAGCCAAAAAGGACGGGTGCTGTTCAGGCTTTTAAGTATACGTAGCATCACACGAGAAGCATATCACGCGACAGAGCAGCTGCAAGTAATGGAGCAATGTGAAGGTAGTCTATCAGCATTTTTTAAGAGGGGTTTTTTGAGGAGTGTCCGTGTCTTCTAGGGGTGTGTTCAGCCTTCCTGATCACAAGGGGCTGGCAGTGGTAATGAGCTGACTGCTCAACGAATGTACGGCACTGACTGATCAGCTCCTGCGTGCTCACAAACACAAGAACACTAAGCTGGAGATGCATCACAGTCAATCAGCAGCAAGGAGAAATGAATAATGCTGTAGCAGTCTGGTGCCGCCAAGATTCACACCGTCGAGAAGATGGTAATTTATTCATTTTTATGGTGGAGATTCCAGGGACGCACCCAGCCTTGGCCAGACCCGGATGCACTCACAAAAGAGACAAAAACAGAGCAAACCGGTAATCAAACAGCAAATAGGGAACATACTGAAAACAAATGAAATAAATGAAAACTATGTTGGGTGACCAAATTTTTGCTTCAGCTCCCTTTCATTTATTTGGTATTTTGTAGCTGTGAATGATGGATTTGTAGCTGTGAATGGTGGATATGAAAATATAATCTTGCTTAAAATATCAAAGAAAGGTGTCATCTTTAACTTTATACCTTTTGGTGATCAGTTCATCTTCTGCTCACTTAACTGTTCACATATACAGTAATCCCTCGCTATATCAAGGCCGACTTTCGGCTTCACTCTATCGAGATTTTAAATGTAAGCACATCAAAATATATATCACAGATTTTTAGCTGGTTCACGCTTTCTGCGGACAATGGGTCTTTTAATTTAGGTTACATGCTTCCTCAGTTTGATTGCCCAGTTGATTTCATACAAGGAACGCTATTGGCGAATGGCTTAGAAGCTTACCCAATCAGAGCATGTATTACATATTAACTAAAACTCCTCAATGCTATAAGATATGCTTCCCGCGTGGCGCTTGTTTTGTTTGCTTCTCTCTGTCTCTCTCACTCTCTCTGCCTGACGGAAGGGGTGTGAGCAGAGGGGGCTGTTTACACAGTGGCTGTTTGCCTAGAAGATAGGACGCTCCTCTACAAAATGCCGCTTTAGTTTGCTTTTCTTAGCGAGCGCTCTCTCTGACATTATCTGCTCTTCACGGTGCTCCTTTGAAGATAAGATATGTTTGCATTCTTTTAATTGTGAGAAAGAACTGCCATCTCTGTCTTGTAATGAAGCACAGTTTAAACGTTTGACTAAAGGGTGTTATTTCATGTCTAGAGGGCTCTAATAATGTTAACAGTGTGGGAGAGTTTATAAGGGCTTAAAATATATAAAAATAACCATACAAACATATAGTTTCTACTTCGCTGATTTTCACCTATCGCGGGGGGGTCTGGAACGCAACCCCCGCGATCGAGGAGGGATTACTGTATTTAGAAGGTTGTAAACAGGTTTTCTATGCTCTAACTGCGAAAATATTCGATTTATAAATAAAGAATCCTACTTCGCGGAAATTCATTTATCGCGGCAGAGTCTGGAATGGATTAACCGCAATAAACGAGGGTTGACTGTACAGACATTTTAAGCAAAAGTGCCAAAACTTTTTCTTGACACTGTGAGTATAAAGTTTATCATTACATATAAACAGGAGCACACACTACGATGCCAAGATGCCAGCCTACTAAAGATTCTAGGGATTAACAAAATTATTATGGTAAGTCATGTTTTTTAAACAAAGGCCCTCCAAAGCTGTGGAATGATCTACCTGCTTGTCTGAAAAATGCCCCTTTCAGACACATCTTATAAATCCAAGTTGAAGAATTACTACTTTATTTTACTAAACCCTGATTACAGATGATTAACTATTCAAATTGCATCTGATTGTTAGTCATTTGTATAAAAATACAATATAATAATTATGACCTGATAACTTTTTTCTTTTCTGTTTCTTTTCTTGGTATCCCCACTGTGACACTTGATGCCACTACTCAACTTCCACTTTGAACTGACCATAGCTCAATGATTATGCAGTGGACATATATTGTTATATTCCATTTTATGCTTAAAAAAAAATCTGCATCTTTAAGCTGAACATTAAAAACATATATTTTTATTAAAATATTAGGGGGCTTTGCCCCCTTCTCGTTTTGCTTGCCAACCCCCGGGCCAGTGTTATGTGCAAGCCGCTTTGCGGTTCTTCTACTCACGTATTGGGGATGCAGATGTACAATTTAAACAGATTGTTATTTTCAAGGGAATTGTTACATATACATAATAGAACTAATTATTTATTTTAATTACCGCAAGGAATGAACCATATTAAAAAATAGTAAAACAATCATTTGAAGGTAAATTATGTTTCATGTTGCATTATATGATTTCTGTATGGCTTTGAAATTAACACGCAAATATTTTTTAAACTTACACTTACTATAAAACTTCAGTAAAAACACATTTTTGAATTAAAAAGAAGACCGGATGGTGTTAACGGTTGTAGTTATTCTTCGGAATATTGCAAGTTGATGTTTCAGTAAAAACACTTTTTTTGAATTAAAAAGAAGACCGGATGTTGTTAAAGTTTGTAGTTATTCTTCGGAATATTGCAAGTTGATGTTTGTGTTCAACATTTCTTACATTTCCTGTTATCCTACACTTACATAAATCTTTGTAGACATGGAACACACATGAAATGTGTTCCAAATAACAATACATTTTTTAGCCTATACAGCTCTAGATACCCGACTCCCTGATAAACAAGGCTTTATCTGGGAGAGGTATTTGCCGTTTCTGCAGAGGTGGGAAGATGGGAGAGCAGGCTGCTTGGGCTTATCGACACATTTACAAGACAAAAGACGCTGACGGACAGGTGCGAGTGGTTTTAAGGTCGGCCGGATTTACAAGGTTTTTCATAAGCTTTGGTAATTCTAGTGTTAAAGTGAGGAAAATGTAAAAATTTATAAGAGTTGTGAGAGCAGGAAATATGTCTGTCAAAAGCATTCACATGAATGAGATGTGAGTGGACTGTGTGTGTGTCTGAATATGGTTAAGAAGAGGGGGTGAGTTGAAACAATCTCATATCAAAAGTTTCATCTTGCTGGACTTGAAAAAATCTCTTCAAAAATGTCTTGCCTCGTTGCAGGATTTTTTTTTACATAACAGAGAGATTATTACAATATACCATTTCTGGAATATCTTGTAGTTTATGAAAGTGAAGTGCACTCTAAAGAAAAAGCCCATTCACTGTGGATACCAAGGGCTTTACATGATACCAAACACTGAAGAGTGAGGTCTGAGAAAGGTGTTCAATTAGAGATCAAAAGATAAAGAAAGACAAGTGAAAACATTCAGGTGAAAGAATATCAACTAAAAAAGCATTTTTACATTGTAAAAACTGTAGGAGATACTCTAACACTAGAATTACCAGAGCCTACGAAAAAACTCGTAGATCCGTCCCACCTTAAATTACTTCTTAAAACCATTCTCACCTCTCCACCAGCGTCTTTTGTAATCTAAATGTGCTGATAAACACAAGCTGCAAGCAGCCAGCTATTCCATCCCCCTACCGACTTAGAACGTGCATAAACTTCTCCCAGCTCATGCCTTGATTGATTATCTGGGAGTGAAGTAGAGTTTTAGTGTGGAAATAATAGATCGTTATTTAGAATACATGCATTTCACATGTGTTCCGTTTCTACAGTAATATGTGTAAACACGTTTTTAAAACAGAAATGTTTTTCATATTGTAGTAGTAAATGACAAAATGTAGGCATAAACTATATACTGTATGAAGCCTGAAGTCCAAATATCAAAGAAACAGTTTCACAAAAGGTACAAATATAACAGAACAAGTATGTTTTTATTCAAAAATATAATTGCAGAAAAAAAGCCTCCTTAGCATGCCACATTGACACACATTTACTATAACTGCCATGGTAGCGTAATGGTTATCAGCTGCTGACTGGTAATCAAAAGGACGCGAATTCGATCCCGCACGAAACTGTACATGACTGAGAGAATGGAACTGAATTTAAAAAAAAAAAAAGGTAACCTTTACAATTATCATGCATTTACACTGGCTCTTACAGACTAACTGAAATCAAATGTATGTTTTTATTCTAAAATAGTACAGTACATGCAATATTATTTGAAAACGAACAGCATCAGATCGGGTTTGAATACACACTGATGCTGTTACAGAAGGCACCAGCTTATTCAGTGCAGCAGTTTCAACGCACAGTACATGCAATATTATTTGAAAACGAACAGCGTCAGATCGGGCGCATATTCAAACCCAATCTGACGCTGTTCAAATAATATTGCATTAGTGCGATGATGTTTTGTAATGGAAGGATTTTTCTAAAGAGAGGGGGGGATCAAGAGAGCAGATGGGCGTTGGTCGCTCAACGCGAAACCCAGCTGCATTACTAATGTTTTGGGAGAAACAGCCGGGAATGTTCTAAAGATACAGCCAAGGCTATGTAAGGAGTTGTTTTTCACTTCGAGAAGCTTTTTTCACATGTAAGCATATTACTGTGTCTTCTGGTATCAAGCACTAGTCTCAAGGCCGAGTAGAAGAAAAACCTAGCGCCGTGTCCCGTGGAAGGTGTGAGAAACTGATCACTTCTGCATACACTGCTTCCACGTAGGCCGCTTTTGGGCAAGGACACCTAATTAGTATATAAGGGAAGGTTCCGCCCTCAGTTTCTTTGGATGCTCAACCGTGGGGAAAGGCGCAACCGCCCGGTATCTGATAAAAGGCACACGGGGTTGATCCTCTGACGAGACTGACATGCGGGCTCCCTCAGTCTACTGGTCTAGGATGATGGCTCTGGGTCATTTGATGTATGTTACTGTATGTATGTATGTTATTGTAAGTATAAGTTTGTCTCTTTAAGCATATATATTTATTTCTATAACCCATTCATATGTATTTATATCTTATAATTGAATAAGTAAATTTTATTTAAGTAACGAACCTCTTCTCTCTGATTCTTTGCCTACTTATGTTCTAATCCCTTGAACCATTTTCCCAAATCAAAACATGTTTTCACATATATTGTCTCTTTCTTTCATCTTGTGGTTTGTAATCAGTGACCGCGTGTTTTTTTTCCCCGATCTTGCCAGTCCGCACATGTTGCTGTATGGTGGTGTTTATTTTGTACTCCAGGACATGCAGAGGACAGAATAGTACAGAGCAGTAAGTTCAGCTCTATAAGCAAGACAGACAGACAGGCAGAGAAGGCACTAGATATATAAATAAACAGGGAAGGCACTGTATAATAGATATATAAAAAACAGCTAAGGGGATAGATATACAGGGAGTGCAGAATTATTAGGCAAGTTGTATTTTTGAGGATTAATTTTAATATGGAACAAACACAGTGCTATCAGTCAATCCAAAATGTTAATAAACCTGAAACCTGAATGTTTCACAACGGAAATGTGAGTGTGAACATCATCAGGGGAATACATATGTGCGCACAATTATTAGGCAACTATTAGTGTGCAGATTTATTATGCAACTAAAGGAAAAATGAAAATTTTCCCATCTCACTTGTTTATTTTCATCTGTTATAGTGAGAATAATAAACAAACACCTCAAAATTTACAAATAAACATCTCTGACATTTCAAAAAATCAATCAATCAATCAATGACCAATATAGCCACCCTTCTTTCCAATAACAGTGATAAGCCTTTCCATTCATGGAGTCTGTCAGTTTCTTGATCTGTTGACGATCAGCTTTTTGTGGAGCAGTGACTACAGCCTCCCAGACACTCTTCAGAGAGGTGTATTGTTTTTCTCCCCCGTAAATCTAGCGTTTAAGAAGTGCCCACAAGTTCTCGATAGGGTTTAGGTCAGATGAGGAAGGGGCCATGTCATTATTCCTGCATCTTTAAGGCCTTTACTAGCTGGCCACGCAGCGGAGAACTTCGATGCAAGTGATGGAGCATTGGCCTGCATAAAAATCATGGTCTTTTTCCTGTATCACTGTTTGAAGAAAGTGTCTTCGAAAAACTGGCAGTAGGTTTGGGAGTTGATTTTGAGTTCATCTTCAATGCAAAAAGGTCCAACTAGCTCATCTTTAAAAATACCAGCTCATACCAGTACCCCACCTCCACGTTGGAGTGGAGCTCTGTGCCCATTACTGATCCACAGGTCCATCCATCTGGTCCATCAAGAGTCACTCTCATCTCATCGGTCCATAAAACCTTTAAAAAAAATGTCTTCAGATATTTCTTGGCCCAGTTTTGACGTTTCAACTTATGTTTCTTGTTCAGTGGTGGTTGGGTTTCAGCCCTCCTTACCTTGGCCATGTCTTTGAGCACTGAACACCTTGTACTTCTGGGCACTCCAGGTAGGTTGCAGCTCTGGAATATGAAAGTACTGGAGGATAATGGGTTCCTGGTAGCTTCACGTTTGATTCTTCTCAAATCTTTGGCAGCTAATTTGCGTCTTTTGTTCTCAACACGTTTCTTGCGACCCTGTTGACTATTTGCAACAAAATGTTTGATGGTTCTGTGATCACACACCAATATCTTAGCAATTCCAAAAGTGCTGCATCCCTCTGAAAGACGTTTTACAATTTTTGACTTTTCAGAGTCAGTTAAATCTCTTTTTTGGCCCATTTTGCCTGAGGAAAACTAGCTGCCTAATAATTCTGCACACCTTGATATAGGGTGTTGATCTCCTTAGGCCACACCCTCCCTCATTACACAAATACACATCACCTGACGTGCTTAAATCCAATAAGCATTCAAGTTAATACAGCTTGGAGTTGGAATATACGCATTCAAAATGATGATATGGTCAAAATACTCACTTGCCTAATAATTCCGCACTCCCTGTATAGATAGATAGGCACTATATGATAGGCAGACAGAGAAGTTGCTATATAATAATAAAATTACTATTATTACTATATAGACAGACAGGGAGTTCATGTAGGCAGAACGGCGAAGGTTTAAAAAGAAAAAAAAAAAATTTTCTCCCCAGCAGGGAATCGAACTCTGGTCTCTAAGGTAGAGCAAGTCTGCTGTGCCTTGAGTGACTAAATCTTACCGATACACCACGGAAGCTGTAGTGACATTCTTGAACCTTTGGTGAAAGTGTTTATTTGATCTTTGGACTTCAGGATTCATACATTTTATACTTTATGCCTACATTTTGTAACATTTATTACTAAAATATGAAAGAGTTTCTGTTTTAACAATGTGTTTACACAGATTACTGTAGAAATGGAACACACATGAAATGCGTGTGTACCAAATAACAATCTATTATTTCCACTCTAAAACTCCACCTCACTCCCAGATAATCAATCAAGGCATGAGCTGGGAGAAGTTCGTGCACGTTCTAAGTCAGTGGGGGGAAGGAATAGCCGGCTGCCTGCAGTTTGTTTTTATCGGCACATTTACAGGACAAAGGAGGCTGGCGAAGAGGTGAGAATGGTTTTAAGAAGCGATTTAAGGTCGGACGGATCTACAAGTTTTTTCGTAGAATCTGGTAATTCTAGTGTTAAATAAATATTTTCAAGTAGTGCTTTTTGCATTTTTGATCAGAGTAACCAAGTATACCTCTCCAACAAAGGGTGTGTCTGCTTTAAGAGACCCAGGGTTTTATTTTCTATAGTCATGAATGCAATGTGAGGAAGGGGCTAATTCATTCATCCATCCATTCAGTTCAAGGTCCTTATCATAACAGCATTACATAACAATGTAACCAACCATCAACAGTGCACCTGTCCATCACAGGGCACATTAACATGAATACAACTACACTCAAATCATATGAGGCCAATCCAGATATTCAAAATTCTCAAAAAGTAAAGCGGATTTATCAAAATATAGTTCAGTTTAATAATGAATGAAAGGGAAAAAAAAAACATATACAAGCAGAAAATGAGAATGCTCACTTTTGTAACATTTAACTGGTCCAAAAATATATATAATTTTTAGGTTTTATTGTGAGCTTTTGCTAAACTCACAGTGCAAAGCATCAAAGTAATGTGATGGTACGGGTCCTGCTCCTTCTTCTTGTTTTAGAAGCCTCTTGAACCCAACACCGTCAGTAATGTAACCGGATGAGCTGAGGAATTAGGACAAATTACACTGGGAGCAAAGGGATAGCGTAAAAGTGTTAATGCATTTATCAAAAAAAAAAAAACAAATGTCCAAATAAATAGTGCAGTGTTCAAAAATGACCATAAATAAATAACCCATAAAAACGGGTGAAAAAAGATTAGGTTAAAATAATCCCATAAATACATCCATAAAAACGAGGTTAAAATCAATAGGCTGGAAACAGTCCCTTTTTAAAAACTCGGTGTCACCTTCTTTTAGCTGGTGGCCCCCCTGCTTATCCCAATGGGCTTTGCAACAGTGGAGTCGCCCTATTCAGAGATGCAGCTGATCTCCAATTGGTCTGGTTGCCTTCCGTCTCCTGGCTACATATAGAGCATCCCACCAGACTGAGACTTGGGTCCCCAGAGATCAGGGTGCTCACACTGGGGCTCTCCCTCCCAAGTCTCCTTGACTCCCACTGCCTTCTCGGCCTAACCCGGGGAGTCGTTCATATTCCCAGATGCTCCAGCTCCTTGTAACTGCTCAGCTGGTGCAACCACTTCCTATTGCCCCCACCAAGTGTCAGCCAAACACTCCTCCGAAGGGGCTCTCTTCCCAGCTGCCTGCTATCCAGTGAGCCTGCTCTCACTTGTGCACCGGTGCTTAATGCCTCCTGCCTTCTTCTCTCTTTAACTTCCATCTGTTTCCATCTTTTGATTCTTTTTTCTCCTTTATTTCCCCCCTTCCGCACTCATGCTTCTCCTTTTTAAATGGGGACATGGCACAGGTGTGGCGATTAGCATATCCTGGCATCAATTATGGATACATGCGATCCCGCACCTGTGCACTTCAGTGCGGAAACGGCCACATTGCTCCCGGGAACCGTTCCCGCCAGACTACCACGCACCCTCCTTAAAGCCACGAGTGCTGTGATTATTTAAACACTGGCCATCCTTTTAAAGCTGAAGACCCACTATATCAGAACTGAAATTTTTTAAAAAGGAATATGATACAGTGTAAATAATGATCGAAAACAGCCAAAATGAAAACTTAAGCAAGCTATTTTTTATACTGAGAGTGCATTCCAAAGTTGGGAAGCTATAAAGAAAAAAAAAAAGACCTAAAAGTCACAGAGCATGTTATGTGGAATTGCAAGACAACTGAAGTCATAGAATCCCACTGACTAGGATGAATAAGCTGAAAAATACATACTGAACAAGCACTATGAAGAACTCTACATGTCATTAGCAGAATCCAAGGCCAATGCAGCTTGAGAAGCACATGTATAGTATATTCAAGTTGTATGTATCAGAACATTTGGTTATTTACCTATCTGAAGTAGATAACGTTCAAGTAGGCTAGATAACTATTAAGTGTTGTTTACAGGACTTTATCTAACCAAGTAATAACAAAATGCATATACTACAGTAGATTATCTGTTAAAGAAAGTGATGGTTGTGATTCTGAGCAACATATTTTTAGCTGGAAGAAAAAAAAAATGACAGTTTTAGAAATATACCTCTAAAAGTAAAACCAGAATCAAATACTATTCCCATATTCCTTGTAGTAAAGGCAGGAGCAATTAGTTTATCATTTAAAGCAACACTGGAAAAAGCATTTTAAACAGTCCTTTAGGATCAATCAATAAAAAGTCTTTATCCTACAGCTGTTTTGCTTTAAATACAGGGAGACCTCGGGTTACAACGTTTCGACATACATTTCGAGTTTACAACGCTCACTCCCATAAAAACTTAAAAAAAATTGAGACATGAGTGTTTTGGTTTACGCTGTTAGCGTCGTACTTACAGACTACGTAGTCAAACTAGTTTGGTTGCGCGCAGTGGAAGAATACATAGTAACGCAGCGTATGAGTGAGGGAGTTTGCAAACTAGTTTTGTTGCATGCGGAGGAACTGTTCTATTTGTGTGGCTCTGTTTGGCAACTAAACGAAAGTCAGAGTCTTCAGATGGTAGTGCTTCGAAGAAGAGGAATGCCATCATGATGGAAGTGAAATTGCACATTGTAAAGAGATCAGAAGGAATAAAGGTAAGGAATTTTTTTACACTTATTTTTTGTCATTTTTTCTTTTACTACAGTACAGTGTTCAGTACAGTGTATTTATGTCCTTTTCCTTTTTCTGTGGCTTAGTTGTGTTTTTATGTTCTAGATTATGATTTTGCAAATGTGTTAGGATAGGTAAGTAACTTAGGCTAGGGTGTGTTTCGACTTACACCAAAATTCGGGTTACATCACTGTTGTAGGAACGGAACTGTGTCGTAACCTGAGGATAGATACCCTGTAGTATTGCCTGCATAGATGAATGTGCTATATGTGAGCATTGTTTTTAGATATCATATACATAAAGTCTGTGTATTGTCAACATAAAATGAATACTCCAGGACCAAACTAAAAATAGTGTGTTGCAAAAAAAAAAAAAAGGTTCAAGTGCAGGTCCTGTGGAACACATCTAATTACAGTAACACATTTTGATTTACAAAGGCCAAGGGACATAAATTTCTACCTTCCAACTCAGCATTTTAATTTTTCAAAATCTGAAAGTCCAATGACAACCTTTGTTTACAGTATCAAATCCTGCACTGATAACAGGAAAATGCTTATGAAATTATCACAAGCTATATTTAGTAGATTTTCTGCCATTCTAAATAAACAGAGATTCCTATGAGAATCCTGTTTAGTTTCACTTTAGTAATAAATCTGTTAGAGAGAACTTTGCAATGCCAAATGAGTTTGGTGAACTCAATTTATAAAATAATGCTTTCACATTTATAAAAATGGTATTTTACTCAAAATTTAAAAGCCAAAATATAAGACTACTTACAGTAAGATGTAGATACAAACGTTTAAAAGATATGGTGGAAATAACTCTTGTTAACAATTACACCTTCATCTCAATTTGCCAAACATTTTCCCCCATTCTTCCTCTTGGCAGATTTGCTCAGGTTATTTTAAGTTCAAAGAATAATGCCATGTACTAGATTTAGTGAGAGTAAGAAAGGGCAGTTTGAGGCCAGGTGTAAATTGCATTTTTCTTTTGCACTACTCTAGCCGGACAGAAGCATTTTGTGTGCTAAAAAGCAGAAAAATCATCATCATACATCATCAATTACTTTTAATCCCAAAAATATCAAATAATATCACTCCCTGATATTAACAATTGGAACTAAAACAACTACACTCTCATATCACAGTACCAATTAAAATCACTAAAATTGTACTTTACAGTAATACATTATGTAACATTTAAGCATAAACTTTAGTAGTACCTTCTCAGAATTTGGTTTGATGCAGCGAATGAAAAATGGATTTGATGAACTCAATGTGGCCATGAGAGAATGGAGAGAATGCTAGAAATAGAAATTTAAATGTTAAAATATGAATAAAAATCAAATATGACAAATACATCTCAATGCAGCAGTATGTTCTACTATATTTTACTATATTATTGAGATCCTATGTGAATCTGAATATATTTCAGATTACTCCATTCAATCCCTCGGTGGGCCTCTTACCCTAAATAGTTGTCTATTTTGGATCACAGGTGTAGTGAGTGACTGGGGGTGCTACCCAGTTGGGACGCCTAGGAGGACCGGAAGAGGGCTTACGCCTCATCCAGACAACGAGGGGGCAACTGCTCTGGTGGCTTTGGGGACCACGGGAGAAGAGCTTGTAAGCTCAACCCTATAGGGGCCCGTGGTCACTGCCAGGGGGTGCTCCAATGCCTGAGGAGGCCTGGGCCTCATCACTTCCGCCACACCCAGAAGTGCTGTGGGCTTGAAGACCAGGGACACCCGGAGTGCTTCTGGGTGCGCAGCCGGTACTTCCGCCACACTTGGGAGTACCAGCGGAAGCTAATCAGGAGGCACCTGGAGCACGTCCGGGTGTGTATAAAAGGGGCTGCCTCCCTCCATTCAATGGCTGGAGTCAGGTGGAAGTGGACGGAGCTCAGAGGAGAGGAGTGGAGGCGGTTAGAAGACAGAGAGAGGCATTGTGAAGAGGCCTGGACTTTGGTGCTGTGGCAGTGGGTTTGTGTGTGTGTTTCACCTTTATAAATATTGTAAATAAATGTGTGTGGTGCTTCAAGAACCATGTCTACCTGTCTGTGTCCGGGCTGTTCTCCACACAGGATATACACCACAGAGGCATTTCATGGAAACACAATTAATATGCAATAAACAAATAATCAAATAAATAAAGCCAGTTAAACTAAAGCATAGGCTGATCTCACTACAAATAGGTCAATTTACTGCAACATAAAATTTTAATTTTCCACTTGAAATCCTTGGCAATTCAAACTTTTTCAGGGTCAATGATACCTGGTTCCACACTGACCTTAAACTGTGAGCTCACGGTTGGCTTCCGATGCTTGGAGCCAGTTTTCAGAGTGTCCTGATTGTTTCGACTTGAGACATGCTCAAAGAGGTCATATATGAAATCTACCCTGAAAAACAAAGCAAAATTTATGTCCTTTTTGGTTTTGTACCCAACAAAATACAATTTTTAAGCAACAGCACAATATTGCTGTACTATAAAGCTACTCAGCCTCATTTTAATGTAGCCACTATTATAAACATTGAATACAATATACACCACAAAACTGAATAAAAACTCATTAATTTAAAGGTGATCAAAAGGCTCAATTTTAACATTTAATGCTCAGAGAAAATGGCATAAAGCATTAAAACTATTTCCTACTTTAGCAAAGAGATCTAGTGATCCTGTAAGACTTATAAACGTACCTGCTTTCACGTAGTAAATTAAGAACATCGTCCCTAAAGGTGTCTCTGTTTTTCTCAAGGATACCTCTCACATCATATATAACCTGAGTTTGTAGCAAAAACATTTTGAAATGTATTACAGAAAGAATCTCTGAAATTAATTAGTAATGCTGATAGCCATTAGTAATAGATGCAAATAGAACTTCTTAAGCTGTCATTTGTTAAATATGTTCTGCAGAACCAAAGTCACCCTTGATATAAGTATCAAAAATTAAAATGGGAAATTAAACACACATATAAATAACATTTTTCCAGCTGTCAGTATTAACATAATTTAAAGGAATTGCAGGAGAGAAAGGAAAGGAGGAAAAAACAAAAATGCAACAACAAACCTAGGTTACATACCTCACCAGCATAGTGTTTCACCCCAAAATTATGAACTGCGACCCGAGGTTTCACATAGAATGGATTTTGCTAAAGAGGCAAAAAATAAATATTAATTTATCGACTAAAGACAATATACTTAATTTCTCAGAGGACTGAAATAAAGTTGACCTTGAACACTCACTCGAAAAAAAAAACAAATATATTGCTATAATTGAGAAATAAATTGTAAAAATATATTTAAGTTTGTTTCTGACCATTTATAATACAAAGCCTAGCAATTACTAATAAATTTTCTACTTAAAAGTGTAGGCATACTGTTGAAGCGTAAGTATTAAAACAATATTTACACAACTAAAACATGTATTTAAACGTATTTAAACATATATTAAAAGTATTCTTTAGTTGATTTCCTACCGCATGCTGACTATGGAGTTTTTCAAGCAATGTGCTATCAGTAGCTTTTGGAAAGTGACTCTCCTCATTAATGAGAGCCAACAACCCCAGTTTCTGAAGAAGAGAAGAATAAAAAAAAAAACAGAGTAAAAAGTCATATAATGTACCGTGCTATGTATGACTGCTCTTTGACTGCAATCTAACTGAATAACTCCAATATGAACTGAAAACCAAATATTAAGCATGCTATTTTAGGACACCCTGCATGAGAACATAACCTATTTTAAGGCATTGTTTAAGGTTATGATAGGGTCAGAAAGGCTGTAGAGGCCTTGGGTACATGCGGACAGAAATATATCCAATGTGAAATCAAGTAACAGCTGGTTACTTTCTCCTTCATTAAAAATATCAAACCTCACCCTTATGTTATTACCAAGATTAGTAGGTTCAATGAAGTAAGGAAACAATTTCCTTTTATGGGTTTCATCAAATATTTGACACATGATGAGCAGTTTAAAAAGTAACAAAATAAGCATGTCAGTCTAAATATGCACCTTCACCAACTGGTTTCTAAAGGCTAGACAAAAAGTTCAATTCAGGCAGAAACAAAAATTCTCTTGGTACACACAATACATTTACAATAAATTTTACTTTTCATTTTTTATAACAAATAAAAAGAATGGTATCAGGGACGCAACCATTTACCTTTTCAATTAGATCCAGGCACTCCCCATTATCCATCCAGTTGATATCTTCCCAGGCCAGTCCTTCCCTATTAAATAATTAAAATTACTGTTAGGGTCGGTTTACACTTTATGCTCAGAACGTGTACATGCACGTATCATGGCTTTCACGCGTTCTCAGCGTTTATTTGACACGTCCTGTTAGCGTGTCCTCAGAAATTAGCTTGATGTGTTGCGCAATAATAAATAAATAAATAAATAAATAAATAAAATCTGGGGGCACAATGTGTTCCAGTTGGAATATGATGTCAAGTCTTTCTTTACTATAAATATGTGACAGCAAGCCGTTTTGCAGATCCTACAGCAAATCATTAAACTTAAAAGCAGACATACAAATGTATTTGTGGTGCTTTTCTTCATCTATTTCTTGCTAAGGCAATAGAAGCATCACATATTCCCTATCATAATGACGCAATACATTTTACTCAGATACCATCTTCTGTGCCATCTTTTTTTTTTGCACCTTCACAACAGCATCACAATGTTCGGAAGCATATGTGAGCCACAGAGAAAAAAAAATATGGACACAGTGAACAAAAAAGGTCTATTTTGTGCCTGAAGTGGAAATTGAGATTTTGAGATCTTACAGTTTATTTTGTCATTAAAGTAGGACGTCGTAAACATCATCTTAAAAGCGACCCAGTTGTTAATCACACATCCTTCTGGGGTTTCCTTCTGTGCAGACAGCAGCAGCAGGGAGTGATTGCCACACAGCACACATTAAATTTATGATATTACAGCTCTGAAAATTTAGAATCATTAGATTTATACTTGATGTCACTTTCATGATTAAATGTGTTAAAGCATGTATGTTACATTTTACAGATAAATCATTAACTTCATTTAAATAGTTAAAACTATTAATAATTAAACAGTAGGGAGTCATGTCCTTGGTGTTTACTGCCTGAAGTTTGCATGTTTTCCATGTGGGTTTCCACAGTGTTCTCCCGTTTCCTTCTAAGGACGTGCAAGTTTGGGGATTTGGTGATACTAAAATGACCTTAGTGTATGTGTGTGCTTGTAATCACCTTGCGTTGAGCTGATGCCTCATCCAGGGATTGTTTGTGCCTCACACCTGATGCTAGCTAGAACTGGTGTGTCCCTAGATTGATGGATGTAATAATTAAACATACATCCTTTTTAGAAATACTGTGGCATGGTGTCCTTGGAATTTAATGGATGTTTTGGGCAATTCACGACACAGCAAAGCCAAATGTTTTTTCACTGTGATGTTATCTCGCACTGCCACCTGGTGGAATCCTCCAGATTTACATGAAGCACACGTGTATAAACAGCAATCTGCTTGGATAACAGTAGCGTCCACAAGCAACATGTCACATGAAGTATAAATTTTTATTATCTAATCCTTACTTATTATATTCCAGTTGCTCCAATGAAAAAATATGCTTGTTAAAATATTCCTGAAGTTTCTCATTTGCATAGTTAATGTTGAATTGCTCAAAGCGATTAATCTGCAAATAAAAAAAAAATTACTCTTAACATTAAATGCAACCTGTATTATACAAATATTCTACTAAACATGATGACACAATGTACATGGTAAATGGTACACAAATTTGCATATTAATTAGAGGGCTGACACATTCATATAAAAACAGTATACTTTGATTATTCAAAATATAACTCAAATTCTCAAATCTCACCGCTGCTCTTCACATTTTCAACTCCCCTTTTAACTTGGCTATACTCTATGACATAACTTCCGGCTTAGCCTTCGTTGAACTATTTCTAATGTCATAAGTTATAGAAGCTCCTTTGTGGAGCTTTGTTGATAACAAATACCACAATATCTATCAAGTAAAACGGTTTTCTGACTCAGAATACACACTTAATTCTGATGGAAACTTTGACTAGTGTGTTTAATGTTGAACACAGTATCTATTAGGTATAAAACTTTCAGTTTCTACTGTTCACAATTTTCACAATTCAGTCAGAAAGTTGTCAAAATCCCATTGGATTGTAATTTTTTTTTTTTAATTTCCAATTGCAACCAAAGAGACAATGCTGGTTGGGATAACCGTGTATACTGAGGACAATAGTTGGATGGAAGCCAAGTATATATTGGGCACATGGAGAAGACAGCAAGGGGTACTCCAAAAGATGAACATGTTGGGTTTAGATGACTTCTGTGGATACTTAACAGAATCTGTGAAAAATCAAATGAGTAACATGAATGGTGATTTAGTTCATACCAGGAAGTAGGTCATCCCAGTTACAAATATTGGATGCAGATGTCAACAAGCCATTCACAAGAGATACACAGCATTGACACCTATTGAAAAAATTCAGAAGTCCACTGTTTGGGAGCTCTGTGAACTTATTTTCCAGGCATGGGATGCAATTTGCTTAGAGAATGTTATCCACAGATTCAATACATTCTGCATATCAAATGCCCTGACTGCAGTGAAGACAATGTTTTGTGGGAGAAGCCTTTGGAACTAGAGAATGGGAGTGACCGCAGCAAGAGTCAACCCACTGATGCAAAGGTCCTTTTTGAAAAATAGTTTAAAAAATGAATACAGGTTTGCCTTTATTTAAATTTGCTCAAATTAATACATTTATTGGAAAGTAATTAATTTTAGAGTCTAATTAGGTTAAATCAGTGGTTCTCAAACTGTGGGGCAGGCCCCCCTAGGGGGGCGCGAAGATGTGAAAAAAAGAAAACAAGAATCACAAATATGAAAAATACATCTATTGAAACCAAAACAAATTAACTTAAGCTACATTCTGATACTAGAAAAATAAATATAGAGTTAGATAAATGTCGATAAAAGTTAAGTAGGTATAATAAAATATGCATCCATGATATATCATTAATTAAAAAAGAACAAATTGGTATTAGTGCGCTCCTTTCAAAAAAGGAGGGCGCGATTAAAACTGTTATGAAAACTCGGGTCGCAAATACTTAAAGGTTGAGAAACGCTGGGTTAAATTACATGTTTATAAGAAACCAAAGGCAACATGCTGTTGAAAAATGTTAAATGGAGGTGTTCTCAGACAGCATGTTAGAGTAAAAATTTGCCAAATTATTCAGGCGACAAAAATTTTGTAAAAGAACAGTTACATGAAGAAAAGCAGATTCTCACATTTGGGCCCAGCCTGCCTCAAACACTGAAATAATAAATATACAATAACATATGCAAAATTAATCTAAGGTTACCTACCTCAAAGTTTTCAAATCCAAATATATCCAGAATTCCAATGGATCGAAAGTCATCTTTTCCTTTAATCTTTCTGTTGAGCATCTGAATAATCCACGTAAAGCATTGGGCATAAAGTGCCATGGCCATTGAATCTCTAGAGTCCACTGCCTATAAGGGTAGAAAAGACCCTTAATTTTGAAAACTATTTTAATATACAAACTTTAAGATACTCCAATTACTTTTGTAGTGTTTTTGGAAACAGGCTAATTGTTTTTTTTATATATAATGTACATCTTCCAATCCGAATGAATACAATCTGTAGCAAGCTCTTGAGCTGTGCTTTTGTTGAAATGATAAACACTTGCTGGAGTCTATACTTTTGGCCATGTGTTCCTCACTGCAGAACCTAAAATTCAAACAATGGAGTTGCAATGATCCAGCTACATCCATGCCTTGCTGCACACAGTACAGTATAAACAAAAATCCATGGGGTGCGGTAGCGTTTTTTGGTTTATTCCCTTCGTTAGACTATTTTCAATGTAACCCATGAAGCACTAAAAATCTCTGACACCTCACTAACACATACCTAGCTAATTAACTATTGAGTACATAATTGTGAAGGTGTTTCCTGTTCAATGATTTTTAGAATATGCAGCTGGTTCTGATCCAACACCACCCCTTGACTTTTTTTTTTTTTTCCTTTGCAGTGAGGGCATTGTCGCATTTGTAGGTTAGGTTAAATAGGCCTTTCAGCTATTAGCAATAAAAAGTTAAAGCTCTTTAAACAATCTGGCCTAATACTCCTTCGCTGCTTTATTTTAACTTGCCACTCACTGAACAATTTAGCTTAATAAATATTGTTTAAATTAGTTTAGGGCCAGGGCATGAACTTCAGCATGAGATAAAAGGAATAATGTACTAGTTTAACTTAAAACAGGAAAATCCCATACCTCTTTCCAGGCATTTTTCCCCCACTATGTAATTAGTTCAGAAATAAAAAATATTGTTCAGGCTTGCCTCAACAGTGTAATGATGCGATCAGTCAGCTGTGAAATTCAATCATTTAATGTTGCAGCATCATGCATTTAAATGAGGCATATGTCAAGCACATGGCTATCTATGTACCTTTGGCTAGTCCACGGGTTCTTACAAAATAAAAACTTAAGTTAACATTTCTAAATCTCCATATTGGACATACATATATGTGGCAAACCTAGTTTGTAATGTATGAGGCAAATCTAATGATAAGACATTTAACTTGCTAACAGAAGCGCTTTATACAGAGACACACAGCTCAGCTTTCTAGTGGTGATAAATTTATAAATTTAGTAAATATGTAAAATGGGTACCTTTGTCAGTCACAACAGTTTGTTAACTATTTTTTGATGGAAACCTAGGCTAACTTCCATTGTCAGTCTTGGGAGTTGCCCGATAAAGTCCTCAAAACTCCTCTGGGAATTTGCCATGACTAAGAGTTTTCAATCTTCTCGTTCTTTTTCAGGTCATACTACCATTCAGTTCAGCTCAGCTCATTTTATGCTGCTCCAGCACACATAGCTCCATTCCCATACAGATTTTCACCTAGGTTTCCTCACATTTCAGAGGCGTTAAATGTTAATGCAAAATAAACTCTTTTTAAATGGAATACCCGCTACTAAATTAACCTCTATTCACTTGCTAAGCTAGCAACACTTACTTTAAGCAAATATAAAATGGTAAGTGCACAAATGTTGAGAAATGACTACACAAGACTCTTCTAAAATTACAAAATCTGCTGTTATTATTTCATTCTGCTGCAATGAAATACAGAACAGAGTTGGTTTGAAATGGACAGTTGTACTGAACTCACACGGAAAGAATTCAGATCTGCCTACTGGCCACTAACTGAAGATACTGGATTTATATTGCAATTCATTGACTTATTTAGCAGATTTAGTTAGTTTTTAAGCTCCAAGCAGAAATCAGTGATTAGATTATGCTCATCTTTGTCTAACTCAACTCACAGGTATAAAACCTTTGTAGCCCATTACTTTATTTTGCTCCAGATATTTGAATAATTTAACATAAAAAAATCTTTAACCAAACATTGACATAGTTTTCCCTCTACTGATATTTATCTTAGTATATTTATTACAGTCTTGTTTGATGCTATAACATGCAGAACTTTTTCTTGGCTATCTCTGCGTTTTTATGCACTGTATCATTGTAACTTTTTCTTTATTTAGTATCTATGTATTATCAATTCTGAATTGATTACATTTTTTAATAATAATAATTTTTAATTGACAAGTTTGATGTCATGAAGGTAATAAATATTTAAGTTGGGTCAAAATAAAAAAAAAACTAACTG
Organism: Polypterus senegalus; assembly: GCF_016835505.1. Classification (NCBI taxonomy): domain Eukaryota; kingdom Metazoa; phylum Chordata; class Cladistia; order Polypteriformes; family Polypteridae; genus Polypterus; species Polypterus senegalus. The sequence goes on from NC_053158.1 coordinate 82,008,629, forward strand.
TCCTGAGTATGATGTTGAACTGCTTGCGCCCTGCAAACGGTCCTCCAACTTGCAAGGAAGTCTTGGGGGTGGGGGTTGGTGGCAGGATTGGCACTCTAGCCACCATAAAAAACTTCACAGAGCTCCAAAATGACAGACAGGATTCCTTTCTGCTCTCCATGGGAGTAGCTCTACTGTAGCAGCCTATAGGAAGGCTGCACACTTTATGAAAGGTATAGGGGAAAGCCCTCGGAAGCCTCATTCCCAGAAGAGTCAAATCCAGTTGAGAGCCAATGCAGTCAGGCATGTTGGTGATCGGAACTTGTGTGGTGCTGAAGCGTCATCCACTGCATGGCAGCACTTGGGTCCCAGTTTGAGGCAGCCCATCCAGGTAGACGCAGGGACTGTCTTGTCTCTCCGGCATGATGATCATCTTCCTCTGCTGTCGGAGGAGCTTTGTAAACTCAGCATTTCTGTGGTGGCACTATTGAGGTGCGCAGACCTGGGATTGGTCAGAACTCTGTAGGTGTGTACACCCTTTATTGGTTTGTTGCTCTGATGGCTGTCATACTCAGGGAGCAGCTGTTCCTGTGGCAGATCGTGTTCAATGTCACTCCTTTCAATGAGTGTATTAAGAGACTTAGATTAAGGCACTCTCTGGGTCCCTTGTCTGTTGCCTCATTGTATGCTCCGACCATGGCGAGTGATGGCTCGGTGAGGGAAACATTTTAATCACAACTTCGCTCGGTGGTTAATGGGTGCCCCTGTGGCGACACTCCTCTGGTCATGGGTAATTTCAATGCAATCACTTCCGCTGACAGGGCTGGCTATGAGAATTGTGTCGGTCCCCATGGGTCTGGTGACCATGGTGAAAGTGGATCCATGTTCCTTGATTTTGCAAAAGATTAGGGCTGTGGATCGCTTGATCCTGGTTCTACCGCACTGAGCCACATCATTGGACTTGGTACTCCGACAGTAGTGGCCTGGTGAAGGAGATCGATTGGAGGTCTGGTGAAGGAGACTGATCATGTCCTTTTGAGAAGATGCTGAAGGCTCTTACAAAACTGCAGGGTCTAGAGAAGTGCCCAATTTGTGAATTCTGACCACAGACTTCTTGTTGCTACTCTGAAGATCCAGCATAGGTCCACCTTCTAGGAGAATGTGGCTAGACCTGACCAGACTTCAAGATCAGACTGTTTCTAACGAGTTTGTACGCAGTCTGTGTGAGGAAGTTATGGACTTGGGTGCAATTGCTGACCCTGAAATTAGCTGAGGGTTGTGTTGGTGTTACCAGTGTGCCCAAAAGGAAGTGTTCATCTTGCAGGGCTTGATGGCAACATCAATCTGTACCTGGAACTGAGAAGGATGGCTGCGAGGGCTCTGAGGACAGATAAGGAGGTGTTTGTTAGGGGAATCCGTGAGCAGGTGACAAACCATTTATAGTCTAGTCACTCTCGTCCTGTTAATAGAGGAATCAAAGCATTACATACAACTGAATCTGTTTCTCGAAGACTTGCAGTCAGTGCGGCTGATGGAACACTGCAATTGTGCCCTGCTGGGCTGGCAACTTTGAGCAGCTGTTTAATGCCCATCATCTGGGTAGGACATTGAACATCTCTAGGTCCATGGTTCTTGGGACAGAACCTCCAATTAGCTGTGAACCAACCAGTCTCACCGAGATTGCACAAGTGGTGAATCAGCTAAAGGCAGAGAAGGCTGCAGGGGTCTGTGATATCAGGGCTGAACTTCTCAAGAGTGGTGGTAATCATGTTAGGGGTCATCATTGGGTCACTGAAAAGGGGTTTGTTGCGTTCCTGATATCCTTGAAAAAGGACGAAGGTCTAGGTTTTTAGAGTCCTAGTGCTGTCCGTTTTGCTATATGGTTGCGAAACATGGATGCCATCCAGTGACCTGAGACAAAGACTGGATTCCTTTGGTACTGTGTCTCTTCTGAGAATCCTTGGGTAGAACATTAGAACATGTACTGCTCATTTGACTTTGTGTTGCATGAGCAGTTGCACACGGAGTCCCTAATGTGGCACATTGCTGGCATTGTGAGGAAGGATCAGTTACGGAACTATAGCCATGTGGCATGATTTCCTCAAGGGTGATCAGACTCACAGGATCCTCACTGTTGAGGACCTGAGCAGCTGGACCAGGCCAAGGGATCACCCACGTATGACCTGGCTGTGGAAGATAGATGGGCATTTCTGGGGGGGTGAGACTGGACCATATGTCTGCCTGGGGGTTGCCAACCAGGATCCCAACCTGTTTTGTCGTGTGGTGGATGCGGCAATGCACTGTACTGTACCAGTGTATGCACTCCGACCTTACGTGATATTATTTAAAATTTGAATTTAACCTGTCTATTAAATATTGCTTTCCATTATGTGTTATTAACCTCCTCTACAAAATCTTGAGAGAAACATAAACCTTAAACAACAGCAAATATGAAACTTGACCAAGCAATTTGTTGAAAAAACAGATTTTAAAAGTGGAATGTAACAAAAAGGAGCTTTAAGAATTTTTGTGTAAACAAAAATATTTAGTATTGATTTTAAGTAGTACATATTTCAGTTACTGAACAGAAAATGTCAGTAACTGAAAAAAAATTTGCAAAGCCCTAAGCCTGTTAATCTAATATACAGTATACTATAAAACCTAATATACAGTATAAAAAGTGTGTTTCTTCTGTATGCAAATTTACACCAATGGATCACTCTTTGCCAGATGTTGTAAAGATTTCCCATTTGTACATGGTGAGATCAAAGGCTGTTTAATTCAGAAATATTTTCCCTAGGAGATGTTTTTGGAACCTGTTTAGTATAGGTAGGCAAAGTTGCTCTGTATGGTGGGTTTAATCAGTGAAATTTTGGTTTAAGGTGAAAACTGTTTCTCCCTGGGAAATTTATTTAGTGACTGCTTTACTCCACCCCAGGCAGCATCTCTGCTGCTGCTATTTAGAAATTAACTAAACAAAACCAAGTATAATTTTACATCTTTTTAAAATATATAAACTGAAGTCTATAAAGCAATAAAATGTTTATGTTCATATACGTTTAACACTAAAGAATTTGTGACAAGGATAGATTTGTATTTTCCCTTTAAGAATGATACCTAATTTACAGTATATCATTCTCAAACCCACTTAATTCCATTCTGGGTTGTGGGGACTAGAATCAATGAGGACAACTTTGAGTACAAGGCATGACCAACCTTGGACTGTGTGCAAGTCCATCACATGGTCCACTCTAAAATAAGTAAATACTGAAATATATTTGAACATAGATTAAAATTTCCAAGTGCTACTACATGTAAGTTTGTATTTAACATGGCTTTGTAAGCTTAACTATTATTACTTTGGCTTTTTTGTTTGTGGTGTGTTGCATGCAGAACTTATGACACTCCTCCGCAAAAAAAGGATTTTCTGTGCATGGCGATAGTTACATGACCAAAGCCAAAAAGAGGAACCAGGATACTTCACATGCCTGTAATGAATACATGAAACCCATGCAAAATACCTCATAATTACTTAAATTAAACACACTTGTCACTTTAGTCCTCCACACCACCTCCCCCACTTCAGCCCTCTGCTCCAAAATGCTTTTTCGGTGGTGCAAAAGACAGGAAGTCAGCGCCCATCTGTGTTTATTTTGAATAAGTCGAGGCACGTTGAGTATATTTGCATTTCTCAAAAGGAGCTACTGAAAGGAATAAATGTTGCATTGCAATGATTTTTATGTATTCTCCCCTCATTATTACATTTTTATTTTGCATACACTTTCATTAAAGGCAACTTAATGTTATAACAAAAAAAAAAAATACATGGCAAAGTTTTAAAACAAAAAATCAGTTTGTGGAAGGTAGATCAAGTGTCAGGAGCAAACCAGCTTCATAAGTTTGCAGTGCAGTGCTCTGGCAGTCAAAGAATAATCATACAGGATTAAACTAAACAGGATTATTTTCCTCTTTACAGATTCAGCAAAAATATACAACATGTAACTTGTTTTAGAAACCGAATGTTAAGCCAGCAGCCTGCAGAAGACATGTGCTGGTTTGAGTAGCTAAGTATGCTTTCCTGACAATGAAAATGCTGTTTAAATTGGCGATATTAAGGCTGTTATAATAAAACAAGGAAAATCAGAAATATGACAGCTATTCCCTATTATGTTTAATGAGAAAGGAAACCAGCTTTTATTTGCTATGATGAATCCTTAATAGTTTTTCATCAGAAAATCAAGGATCTCAGGTTGAAGAGTTAAACAGGGCTAGATCAGGAACAAAATGATATATTAAGGGTGCTGGTGAAGGCTTTAAAATGTGTTATTAGTACACCCGTTAAGCAAAAAGCACAGTAGTGCAGAAGAAAAATTTGTCCAAACTAGCAAAAATTGTAAAAACACTGATTGTGGAAGTGATGTGAAAAACATGCAAAATACAAGAGCATTGCAGCATGGTGTGACTGGGATAACACAAAGCCAAAACTAGTACAAAGTGAAAGAAAAAAACAAAAAGAGAACTGTTCTTTTACAGCAAAATGTCAATGCTTGCCCTTGAATAAGAATTCTGCTCAAACAGATTCAAATTATATTCAAATAGTGATGTTCGTGGCGACAGTCCTAGTCCACAATACCAGACCCCAGAGGGAACCAATTTATAGACAACTGCACACAAGCAGCAACCAGGTGTAGAATATACACTAACCACTAACTACCATGCTGCTCTCATTTAAAACAAATATTAAATTGACATAAACTTTATAAGATGAATATAGGCAATCAGCATCAGTAAATAAAATGACAGATATGATACCTGCGCCACACTGAGAGGAGTGGAGATTTCTTCCCCCCTCAGAATCATGGATCGGTGGGTGAGTACTTCTGCAAGCTGTGCTGAATCCAACCCAAGCAGTTCCGAAGCTTTTCCTAAAGCTTCAAAAAAATAAGTTCAACATTACCAAACTAGTAAATTAAAATTAAAAATTAAATTCATATCAAACATTTCTTGATTTAAGGAGATATTGTGACCAGTATTGGCTTTTGAAGTACAATTCTGAACCCTACAGCATCCTAGGCAGCTCCAAGTAAAACGCAGGGTACACAACCATAGGTTTAATAGTAAGAGTAACAATACAAAATAACAAAAGTAGAAGTTTAGGCTATTCCAAGACTTAGTAATGCAAAGAAAGTTCCCTGACTGGCTTGTAGGGTGACTGGTTCACTTTTCCAGGCAAAAACCACAACATATACTTCTCTCTTCTACTATACAGTATCTCTATCTCTGAAATACCGCTGATCTTTCACTCTTCTGACTCTAAGCTAGGTAACCTGGAGACCTGCTATGGTAAACAGAATATAGGAATGCATTTGTTTGTGATCGATTCCATTATTAAAACTTGAAATTCACTTTTTTTTTTTTTTGCCTGTGTATAGCATTCAATGTTGTAAATCGTTCCTCTGCAAGTCTTTGTTGTACAAGCAACATGACCAGTGGGGTGGCAGCTTCTAGTGAACTTTATGAAGATGTTACCAAATGTTCTTCATCTAACTTCATCTAATAAGAGTTTCACACAAAACAACATATTAACAGGTATTTGATTGCTGCTCTAGTTCATTTTATGAAAACAAGCTCTTGAATCAATTCTATAGTATTCTTTTAGGCAGAGTGGTTAGCAGGTCATCACAAACAAAGCCTTATGTAATAATTTGTGTATGGTTAGCAGCCATATTTTATTTTGAAGCAGTGTATTTGGTATACAGTTGCAGGCCAGAAGCTTTTTCTTACATGCCATGATGAGCATTTGTACAGCATTAGCACACAGAGACATCAGGATTTTTCAACCTCTTTATACCTCCTAAACAAGGCAGTTGATGGTGCACTATGAGTGGCTCCATGTAACTGATGTGCGCTTATCGAAGTAGTGGTCGTCACTTCTGTTACAGCTCCCTGCATGTTGTATGCACCCAGTCTTAAAGGCATTCTACTATTTTAAGCTTTATGGGTGACTTTGTTAAATGTATAAACCGAATCCCTGCCATGTGACCACCATCTGCCTTTGGCTACTACCTCTCATGACATATGTAAATTCTGTTTCAATGATAGGTGCCCTTCAGCTGGCATCTCTATGGCAAAAAGTGAAATAAAACTGTGGAGGAAAAATAATGAAATAGAAAACTAGTTTGCAAGCAAATGTCATCAGGTAAATACAGGAACAGCCAAGGAAATGTTTGGAGGCAAGCTTAATGGAGAAAAGAGCGGGGTCATCTAACACCAAGTGCAATTTTTGCTTGTAAAAAGTGTGTGAGAGGGTACAGAAGATAATATATTAAGTATAAATTTACATATTGGCACTGGAGATGTCGGGGTGAAACAAACAGATATTATGCTGCATTGGTGACATACTGAGTGTAGAGAGAGGTGTAGGCTGACCAGTGATCACCAGGGTGAGAGATAAATGGCTTTGTGAGGGGCACTATTTCCAAAGTGAATAAGACATGGGCCAATAACTTAAGAACATGAAGCAAAGTTGTAAAGAACAGAGGTGAAACTTATTAGTAAGTTGGCTGTGTGTGTATTGTTATTAGGTGATATGAAGATGAATGCTGAGCTAAGAGAAGCGATCTGAGAAGTGGTCTGGTCATGTGAAGCAAAAGGCAAATAATGACTGGAATAGGTGTACCAAGATAGGTGTTCTAAAGAAGATGTTGTTCTAGCTGTGTCACGATAAAAAAAGATTTGGTTGAACACCCTGGGATACTTAAGACTATGAAGAGTGAAAAAAAGGATTTGGGGGCAACTGGCTAACCTGGGTAATTCTGGAAAATGGCAGCTAAACTTGTAATGATGAGATTGTGACTATTATACTCTCTAGACCACAAATCTAATTAAATGATACAGACTAATGATGCAAAGATACCATTTTCCTCAGACTGAGTACGGCTACCGATGCTTGTTTTTCAGTATTTGCCGATACCAACACCACTGTAAGCAAGGCAAGATACTGTCTAATTCACTGTTAACATTAAATATATAAGAATCATAATATGGAATAAAATATCAAAACTGAATAACTCAAAGTAGGGTATATTTCATAGATTAAACTACAACACCATTTTTAAAATGGCTCAAATTTCACAGAATCAAAAAAAAAAAAAAAAAACCCACATACAATTAATGTATGTAAACTGAACCAACATTGTTTCAAGTCTTTCAACATAGAATACAATACTACAACACATAGCAACATTTCCCTGGTACTGGAATGTAATTTTTTTAAGATAGCTAGAGCTAGCTCAGTGGCATAAAGGTATATGGTAGGGGTGGGCGATATGACCAAAATTCTATATCACCGTATTTTTCTAAATTATCCCGGTTTCACGGTATTTAATAGTATTTTTTTTCCCATGCATGAGTGGATGTTAACCACATTTTCCACTGTAATTATTGCAGTAGACTGGCTAAGAATAACCTATTACACTGTCATGAACACTGTACATTGTACAAAAAAACATTTTAATGTGCACACAAGTATTAATACAAGTTTGCATGGCCCCATGAAGTGATAGTTTTCAAGGGGGAGACACTAATGAAGAGAAGGAATCACATTTGCATGACAGATGCAGTCAAAATATAGAACCTTTTTATTGAACAAATTTTGCAAAAACTTCAACTAAAATTTTGACAACATATTTTCAACCATGCAAAGAGGCATTTAGACTTAGTAAAATATCCAGAGGTGCTTGTCAAACATTGTATTGCACTGAACATGTCTTAGAAAATGAATAAATAGTAAATATTTTTTGTAAACCAACAACACTTTCTGTTAATGTTAACAATCTCTGTCCACTGACACGTTAAAGTGAATTTTTAAACAACTTTACCATCATTAAACAGCAAAATATTTAAACTTATAAATATTAATAAAATAAATAACAATATTATTACTGATAGTTGCACTATTACTTCAAGCCCAGGTGCATTACACAGTATTCACCAAATTAAAATAAAATAAGACAAGTGCAACTTGGTGATGACATCTTTACCAACTGAACCATCATTTAGGCAAACTGCATTAATATGGACCTTACTTCAAGCTAAGCTATATACATAAATAATAAAACTGCAACTTGCATTTATAATGCTATTTGTGCTATAGCCCTACGGAATCGTATTAGGGACATGGTGAAGAAAAAAAATATGGACACAGGGAAGAAAAAAAACAAACTATACGTCGAGAATAAAATAAACTATGAGAATAAAGACATTTCAACTGTATTCTTGCCGTTTATGTCGAGATTAAAGTAGACATTTATACTTTATTCTCATAGTTTATTTTATAATAATTTTATAAAATACTAATATTTTATAAAACTTCATTTAACGATGAAGTTTAATTTACGATGTTCTACTTTAATGACAAATTACGAGAATAAAGTCAACATGTCGAGTTTAATCTTGACATAAACGGCGAGAATAAAGTAGAAATGTCGAGAATAAAGTCAACATGTCGACTTTATTCTCGTCATAAGCGTTGAGATTAAAGTCAACATGTCATCACACTATTACACAGTACCTAGGTACATTACACTGTATTGAAAACAAATAAACAAGTACAACTTGGCTTGCAGTATTATCCAGTAGTACAGAAACAGTATTTACACATTTAAACATAATGTTCCACATCCGACCTTTTAAAACCAATGTATCTCCAGGCAACGGACGTGACTCCTTTCTTTTGGCAAAAGTTCTTCTGTTTTATCATGTTCAACTTTATCGTCAGCTACAGCTTCAGTTTTAGTTTCGGAATGTTCTCTGTCCATTTTCAACGTGCAATACCTACACTACCACTACTTATTTAGCGGTGCAGCAGTGAAAAAGAGCCCCCGGGCAACACCTCTGTGATTAGCGGTAAAGCAGTGAAAAAGGTCCCCACTTGAACAGTTTCCCGCTGCACCACGTTCCGAATGTCGTTTAGGCAATTTAAACCGGTGTTGCGGTATAAGAAAAATCTATATCATAACAAAAATAAAAAATGGTTTTCGGTATATACCGGTTTACCGCGCAGCACTAGTATATAGGTCAAAAATCATTGGGAAAGTAAGTGATGAAGAGAAGTATTTAGATGAAGAGAAGCATCTCTGCATGTTCAGCTATAAGTTGGTTTCTGGTTTCATTAAAAATATGTGACAGAGCTCTAAATAATCTCTCACTCCCTACACTCCTGCATGGAACTGAAAGGGATTTCCTTGACATTTGAGAAAAAAGTAAGGAACTGGACTTTGTTAACTGACCAGTTCTTAGGTGGTTTGTCTAAACGAGAAACTGTGGTCTCTTCCAGGTATGTTTCCAGCTGTATGGCAGCAGCTACTGGAACACTGTTCACTGATGCCACTGCATGTACACCTACGATCTCATTCAACATATGCTTCAAACTACTACTTGGCTGGTTCTTCAATGGACTTTAGGCAGGTGGTGCCGCATAAACCTGTCCAGCTGCCTCTGGGCCACAAAATTCCTGCAGCTCCAGCAACACCATCTCTTTGCCCTTCTTGGCATTATAGATATGTGTAAAGAACTGATCCTTGTACCCAAAGGAGGAAACATTTTTTCTGATTATATGCATGCCAGTTTTATGCCCAATCAACAGAAAATTTTTGATAAAGACATTTTTTGTAAGTAATTGAAGAGACTGTTCCAAAATGCTACATATTTATTTTAATAAATTTTGACAATTAAGGATTTTTTACATTAGCCACACTACAGAAGTAATTAATAATAAATTCTTTAGATTTGTGAAAATCTATTGCTAATATATGCAGTTTCAAAATAGTTATCTATGTATCTATCTGAGTGACAATGAGATATATTGCATTGAATTAATTTTTCATAGTGAGTATATTAAAATAATGAATTGGGATAGAAATATGTAATCTTTCTTAACAAAAACAAAAATAGCATTGCTCCAGTAAAACAATCAATTTTTTTTGTTCTTTATTTCGCCTTATACAATTTCTCGTATTAGGAATTGGTTAGTTTTCGCATACCCCTTAGGATCAGAGCGCAGGGTCAGCCATTGTACAGTGCCCCTGGAGCAATTGAAGGTTAAGGGCCTTGCTCAAGAGCCCAGCAGAATAGGATCTCTTTTGGCAGTGACAGGGATTATGATGCAGATACACATAACCAATAAAACCAACATGCAAATTTTATGTTCCGTGCTTGTCCGCTGTGTTATACAGTAGATAACAACACTCACTCATATTATGAAGCAATGAGGAAGCACAGCACGGATTTCAATTCCATCACATTCTGTCCAAAAAACACACTGTACACGTCTATAAAAACACATTTACTTGTAATATCATCTGCCAAAATTGTTATGTATATTAAGTGACCCTTGAGTGTTTCATATCATTGATTAAAACACAAACAACCGGGTGTTTATCATGTCTGAAACAAACTTTTTAATAACAAAAAGCTTAAAAGGTAACAAAACTGTTTTCAAATTAATAAAATACACAAAAAATACGTGACACACTTCAAATAGTGAATTTTTTTCTTTTTTTTTTAATTTTCAGTAAGTCATCTTTTTTTACCATTTAGTTTCCCCATTACAAATAGTATGTGACCTAAAAAAGCAAACAGTGACACGTTCACACATGCTGCTTTTAACTAAAGTGCAATACATAGCCCCTTAGCCTCCCTCTAAGTGGGAGTACGCTAAGGCAGAATGCTTAAAATGCCCAACTATTTTATGCCCGACTGTCACTGCATCTGCAACACTTTACTGTGCAAAAATGCCCTCTGCAACTGCCACTCAGAGTGTATAAGCAACACAGGAAAAGCTTGGGACTCCAGCATCATCAATGTCTTATCAGATTTTTTGGAACTGTCGATGACCACAACATGTTTATAACTTTTCGGAATGGTCCAATTGCCAAGCATTTACTGAAATTCATCTGCCATTGTGTGGCCTAAAAACTTCTTTGTATGCAGCATAACCCACTGGAGAGCAAAATTATCATCTATCCACTGTACTGTTAAGGTGATGATAGACATTGGACAAACACCACTGCTCCAAATGTCAATGGTGAAGCTGAAAGACATGCTTTTTACAAACCCTTGCATCCTTAGCAAGATGATCTATGTGACAGGGATCTAACACACTCAGGAGGCACCGAGATCCCACATTATCAACAATCAAAAGCGTTTGATCATGAAGAACAACATATTTAGTAGGAGCTTCTGTTATTTTCATAGCCTGCAGGTTACTGTTTGACATTTTTTCTCTCTTTTTAGAATCTGCTGAATTGTTGGCTGATACTGTGCACTGCCAGACTCAATTTTGCAGTGCTCATTCTTATGTTTACTTTCACAGTTTGCAGTCTGCTAGGCTTTGAGTTTCGTCATTAACTATAAGAAAACTTTCATTGCAGACGTTTTCCTCTCTCAGTTATTTTTTTCCCTCTGTGTGTGTGTTAATAGTATCAGTTATAGGCACCAAGTGAGTAAGTGAGCACTGTAACAGACCAAAATCTGATACCAGTATCGGTATCATTACATCCCAAATAAAGACTGTTAAGACTGCTTTAAACTTAATGCCAATAGTCTAAGTCAGCATGTTCAGACTATTATTGCCCTAGATTAACACAAAAGAATAATTATCCTCAATTTATTGTTGATAACTGTCTTTAGAGAGCCAATGGGTTTCTTGTAATCATGCTATGTGAGCTTCATATTTGGGAATCCGAGAGCATGTAGGTCAGTGGTCTCAAACTCCAGTCCAGGAGGGCCGCAGTGGCTGCAGGTTTTCATTCTAACCCTTTTCTTAATTAGTGACCTGTTTCTGCTGCTCATCAACTTCTTTTTAATCAAGTTTAATTAACTTGCTCTTGAAGACTCAGCCCCCTTAATTGTTTCTTTTTCCTTAATTAGTAGCCAAACAATAATGAGATACAAAATGAGCCAAAATGTGATCAGCAAATTGTGTCCAACACACAATATCTGAAAATAATGAAAGATGAAGGTCTCAGGAATGTTGATCAGCTCAGGTCCTCAGAACAGTTTAACGGTGCTCTTAGAAATGGGAAAATTAACAATTTCTGAAATGTATGCTATTGCACAACAAGAGCAGTAACAAGCTGTCTCAAGACTGCTGTAGTTAAACCCCTGCTCAAGAAAAATAATCTTGACCCCTCTGCTTTTGAAAATTTTAGACCCATTTCTAACCTGCCCTTCTTAAGTAAAATTCTAGAGAAGGCAGTCATTATGCAGTTAAATGACCACCTCAATAAACATGCTATTCTTGATACATTTCAGTCAGGCTTCAGAACAAATCACAGTACAGAAACTGCACTTGTTAAAGTAGTAAATGACTTGCGGGTAAATGCAGACAGAGGCCATTTATCTGTTCTCATCCTCTTAGATCTCAGTGCTGCATTTGACACCATTGATCATAATATTCTTAGAAATCGCCTTAGTCAATGGGTGGGCCTCTCTGGCAGTGTCTTAAATTGGTTTGAATCCTACCTGGCAGGGAGAAAATTCTTTGTGAGTTGTGGTAATCAAATCTCAAAGACACATGATATCCGATATGGTGTTCCACAAGGCTCTATCCTGGGTCCGCTGTTATTCTCAATCTACATGCTTCCGTTAGGTCAGATTATCTCAGGTTACAACGTGAGTTACCACAGCTATGCTGATGACACACAGCTGTACTTATCTATAGCACCTGATGACTCAGACTCTTTCGATACACTAACACAATGTCTTACTGGTATTTCTGAATGGATGAATAGTAATTTTCTCAAACTAAATAAAGAGAAAACTGAAATTTTAGTAATTGGCAATAATGGATTCAGTGAGGTTATCAGAAATAAACTTGATGCACTAGGTTTAAAAGTTAAGACGGAAGTAAAAAATTTAGGGGTAACCGTTGACTGTAATCTGAATTTTAAATCGCATATTCATCAGACCACTAGGACAGCATTTTTTCACTTAACATAGCTAAAGTTAGACCTCATATATCATTGAAAGATGCAGAGAAATTAATTCACGCTTTTGTTTTCAGTAGACTAGATTACTGTAACGCACTCCTCTCAGGACTACCCAAAAAAGACATAAATCATTTGCAACGAGTGCAGAATGCAGCTGCTAGAATCCTAACTGGGAAAAGAAAATCCGAACACATTTCTCCAGTTTTGATGTCACTACACTGGTTGCCTGTGTCATTCAGGATTGACTTTAAAATACTGCTTATGGTTTATAAAGCCTTAAATAATCTCGCTCCATCTTATATATCGGAATGCCTGACGCGTTATATTCCAAATCGTAACCTTAGATCTTCAAATGAGTGTCTCCTTATAATTCCAAAACCTAAACTTAAAAGAAGTGGTGAGGCGGCCTTCTGCTGTTATGCACCCAAAATCTGGAATAGCCTGCCAATAGGAATTCGCCAGGCAAATACAGTAGAGCACTTTAAAACACTGCTGAAAACACATTACTTTAACATGGCCTTTGTATAACTTCACTTTAACTTAATACTGATACTCTGTATGTTCAATTCTTCATAATAATTATTCACAGTGGCTCCAAAATCCATACTGACCCCTACTCTCTCTTCCGTTTCTTTTTCCGGTTTCTTTGTGGTGGCGGCCTGCGCCACCACCACCTACTCAAAGCATCATGATGCTCCCACATTGATGGACTGAAAGCCAGAAGTCTACGTGACCATCATCATCAGGTCCTTCCATGAAAACCCTAAATACAAAGAGGACTGTTTGACTTATGTTAGGTAGATTGCCCAGAGGGGACTGGGCAGTCTCTTGGTCTGGAACCCCTACAGATTTTATTTTTTTCTCCAGCCTTTGGAGTTTTTTTGTTTTTCTGTCCACCCTGGCCATCGGACCTTACTCTTATTCTATGTTAATTAATGTTGACTTATGTTTATCTTTTATTGTGTCTTCTATTTTTCTATTCATTTTGTAAAGCACTTTGAGCTACATTTTTTTGTATGAATATGTGCTATATAAATAAATGTTGATTGATTGATTGAAGCCATGGAATTAAAGAACAGGTTTAATTAACAACAAGAATCAGTGCCACGTTTGATTATTCTCAAATCTTTGGCAGTTAATTTGTGTCTTTGTTTATCAATATGTTTCTTGTGACCCTGTTGACTATTTGCAACAAAATGTTTGATGGTTCTGTGATCACGCCCCAACATCTTAGCAATTTCAAGAGTGCTGCATCTCTTTAAAAGACTTTTTACAATTTTTGACTGTTCAAAGTCTGATAAATCTTTTTTTTGGCCCATTTTGCCTGAGGAAAACAAGCTGCCTAATAATTATGCACGCCTTGATATAGGGTTTTGATCTCCTTAGGCCACACCCTCCCTCATTAAACAAATACACATCACCTGATATGTTTAAATCCAATAAGCATTCAACATTCAACTTTATATAGCTTGGAGTTGGAATATACAGTTGTGGCCAAAATTATTAGGCCCCCTTATGAAATTAGGCAACACTCCTGATTCCAATATGAAAATGACCATTAACAACAAATGTTTGTTTTTTTAAAGCGTATCTGTGTCCAAAATAACAAGGTCCACTAATTGTAGTTTGGATATTTTATTGACACACTGAGTGGAAACAAGAAAGGGCAAAAATGAGACATCCAAAATTATTAGCCCCATGCCCATTAATAGTCATCAATACTGTACCCTTTTTGAGCCACAACTGACAACAATCTATTAGAGTAGGTCTTTACTAGATTAGCACAGGTCTCCTCAGGGATTTTGGTCCATTCCTCCACTGCAAATTGTTCTAGCTGGTCCAAATTGCATGGTTTCCGAGCATGGACACTCACTTTGAGCACTCGCCACAGATTCTCAATGGGATTGAGGTCTGGGCTCTGTGCGGGCCACTCCAAGATCTTGGTTTTGGTATCCTTGAAAAACTGTTGAACTAATTTTGATGTATGCTTTGGGTCATTGTCTTGTTGGAAGACCCAGCGACGACCTAAGCCTAGACTACGAGCAGATTTCTGCATATTCTCCCTCAGAATGTCAACATAATTTTCTTTTTCATGATGCCATGCACCCGAACAAGGCTCCCTGTGCCTGAGGCTGCAAAACAGCCCCACAGCATGATGCTCCCACCACCATGTTTAACTGTGGCAACTGTGTTCTTAGGGTTGAAGGCCTGTCCCTTTCTTCGCCAAACATAAGCAACATCCATGTACCCAAACAGTTCCAGTTTAGTCTCATCAGACCAAAGCACAGACTTCCAAAAATCATCTTTACATTTCAAATGTTCACGGGCAAACCTCAGTCGGGCTGTGATGTGCCGCTCTTTGAGTAAAGGGGTTCTTCTGGGACGATGGCCGTGAAGCCCACCATGGTGAAGAGCCCTCACAACTGTGTTCCTTGAAACATCAACTCCAGAAGAGGCCAGGTCAGCAACAATCATCTTGGCAGATGTCCGGGGTTCCTTGCCGACATCTCTGACTATTTTTCTCTCCAGAGTTCTTGAAATCTTGCGCTTACGGCCACGGCCTGATTTGTTTCAAACAGAATTTGTCTTCTTGTACTTGGCAATGATACAACGTACAGCAGTTCTAGACACTGTGAATCGCTTGGAAATGGCAGTGTAGCCTTGCCCCTTATTATTAGCCTCTACTATCTTCTTTCTGAGCTCCAGACTGATTTCCTTTGTCTTTGGCATGGTCAGTAACAGTAGTCCCTCTCATGTGTTCAAGAGCCCTGTTCCTTGGGAGTCTTTTTATGCTGATTGAGTGTTGTTAGGAAGCCAATTGATTGCACAGGTGTGGTTTCAAAGCTGATTGGTTAATTAGTGTAGGTGTGTTTTGAAAGCAAACATTAACATGGGGCTAATATTTTTGACCACCCCATTTTTTACTATATTTGAAATAAAGCAAGACTAAAAATATATTTTACATTACAAAAGGTATCAAAAGCTAGTAAATAGCACTGGTGGATGTTTGATTATATCAGGTTTCATCAATGTTGCAAACTTTGGGAAGAAGTTTAGGAAAATGTTCCATGATTCCAGGGGGGCTAATAATTTTCGCCTCAACTGTATGCATAAAAATGATGATATGGTCAAAATACTCATTTGCCTAGTAATTGCAGGTAAAAGCTTCTGGACTGGTGCACAGTTATGTAATCCATGACAATATATAACGGTCAAACCCAAATTTGTGCAGTGTGGTAAATAGATATCCCCATTCAGCTCTGTTTACAGCCTTTTCTGCATGTACAAATAGTGAGAACTCTGGAATATCAGAGTCTATAATTGAGTATACTAAACAAATGTAATAAAAGACTGGAAAGGAAACTAATCGACTTTAATAAATTGTACCACTTGAGGCCTATTCAACTGTAGACTTAGATGATCCACCTAATGTATCTGCCATTTCCACAAATCAAGTTCCCATTGGTTCACTCTGCATTATAAATAATGGTGAAGTATTACGTGTTTTGTTATCTGCAGACAATCTGTAGTTCCAATAACTCCTAATATTTTTTTTATGTCCCTGGTTGCCTTGAGAGATCCTAAGATCCTAAAAAGGCATTTTTATTTACATCTAGTGTACACAGATATAAGGGTAAAAGTTTGCAATTAAGCCAAAACGTATGCTTTTTACCTTTACACAAGTAGGGCTTTTGATAGTGAAAAACAAAAACTGTAGTTACTTTATATCTGCAATAATATAATTTTTTGATTAAGTTTTATTCTATACATTCATGGTCACATCACTAGTCAATGAACATTCACCTGATTTGGAAGAGATCTGTGCCCCACCAGCAGTGACAAAGTCAATATTTCCTAAATGTAGAATCCCTGCAAGAATCTTGAAAATATCGTGGATGTCCTCTGTGCTAAAGTGCATTGTCTTCATGGCTGCCTGAAGGGAAAAAAAAAGGTTATTAGAGTTTTGTCTTTTCATAATAGTTTTTCTATAGTATTTCTGATTCTTCAAACTTAACAAAACTAAAGTTATTTCTGATTCTTACTTGGAAATTAGTTTTAATTGTTCATTAATTTAATTCTAGTCTTAAGTACAGTTTTTATTTCACAAATTATTTATATTTTACTTATATAGTCACAGTATATTACTTTCAGTTTTAGTAAATACAGTATTGGTTAAAAATATATTATGCAGTATACTTTTGAGTTACAAAAGGAAGGAACTGTAGACTTGATGATTTGGAAATAATATCTGTTTTATGTTCGTAGAAACCTACAGTATAGCTATGTCCTAATAAAAAAACAAGCAAAACAAATGTAGATACAGAAAATAAACAATTTTATAAAATGCTTCTTTTTTATCATTTGTGCAAGAAACTGCACTTTTGCATAGAAATTATCAATACACATTTAACAAAGCAACAAATGGCTGATGTAGCCTAATACTGCAAAAGCATAAAGGAAAGGAATATTTATTTCTGCATTACACAATTCACTTTTCTACATTCTCACCATACAGTGGATTCAGAAAGTATTCAAATACCTTCAGTTTCTAAGCACTTTATTGTGTTGTGGATTTATTTTTAAATGGGAAAAATTGACATTTTTCTCCATTAATCTACATTCAATAACCCATAATGACAAAAATGAAAACAGGTTATCTGAAAGGTTTGCAAATTTACTAAAAATTTGAATCTGAAAGTATTCAGGCCCTTAATTTGTTACTTTGTAGAACCTTATAGTCAGCAATTACAGCTTGGACTCTTCTTGGGCAAGTCTCTAAAAGCTTTGCACACCTGGATTCAGGTCCATCCCATTCTTTCTGGCAGATACTCTCATACTCCGTTAGATTGTACGAGAAGTGCCTGTAAAATGCCATCTTTAAGTTTCTCCACACATTTTTAATGTGCTTTAAATAAGCTAATCAAGTACAGTCAGAGCCTTGTCACAAAGACACTCAAGCATTATCAATGCTGTATTCTTCCAAATCATTGTCATTCTGAAAGGTGAACCATTATCCCAGTCTGAGGTGTCTTGTAGTCTGGAGTAGGTTTCCTTCAAGGACCTCTCCGCATTAAGTTGAATTCTTCCTTCCCTCAATTTTGACCAGTGACCAGTTATCACCTAGTGCTGCGCGTTATATCGATTCATACCAAAAACTGT
Source organism: Polypterus senegalus (assembly GCF_016835505.1). Lineage (NCBI taxonomy): Eukaryota > Metazoa > Chordata > Cladistia > Polypteriformes > Polypteridae > Polypterus > Polypterus senegalus. The sequence goes on from NC_053158.1 coordinate 82,026,760, forward strand.
TTTTTATTTTTGTTATGATATGGATTTTCCTTATACCGGAACACTGGTTTAAACAGCCTAAACAACGTTCGGAACGTGGCGCAGTGGGAAACTGTTTAAAGGGGGACCCTTTTCACTGCTGCACCACTGAACACAGAAGCAACGGAGTACATGCGTTAGTGGAAGTATTGTGCTGTGAAAATGGACAGAGAACATTCTGAAACTGAAGCTGTAGCAGACAATAAAGTTAAACATGATGACACAGAAGAACATTTGTCGAAAAAAGGCACCGTGGCTGTTGTCTGGAGATACTTTGGTTTTAAATGGGCAGATGGACCATTATGTTGAAATGTGTGAATACTGTTTACATACTACTGGATAATACTGCAAGCCAAGTAGTACTTGTTTCTCTCTCGAGATTATTAAAAGGCACTGACTTACGCTTCCAGTTTATGTCTGTTTATTTCAGAGTCGTTAAAGCCAGAACAGTCACACGGGCTTCCCTATTCTATGCTTCTCCCGGTGCGTCTCCCAAAACCCTCCATGCAGGAACATTATCTTAAGGCTTAACAATCCTATTGTTACATCCCTTTTCCTTTTTTTTTTTTTGACTATAATAACACGGGTAACATACAGTTAAAACATTTACACATTACTACATATATTGCAAACCCAGAACATCATATACTTCTGTACAGTCCTTCAACCACTATATACTCAATTTCACTGGCTTACTGAGTATAGTCTCTTAAGTAAAATGGTTTAATCACTCTCCGGCCTGTTCTAGTAAAGATAGTGTCATTTGGTCCTGTGTTTCCATGAGCAATCTCTGTGATTACAGGTTTGATTCCTGCTGTCCTTGAGGTTGTGTCTGGTGATATGTGTGTTTTCGTGCTTTGTGCTCTAGTGACATCTAGTGGCAGGTCCTTGTCTTTCCTGAGGTATCGTCTGTTTCTCCTCAGCACGCCTCCCGCATCTAGCTCCATCTTGTGACCCTAATGATTCTCGCTCGCCTCCACACCCTGTATGGTTTGAATGGCTGAACTCTCACCCTGTCACCTGGCTTCAGCTTGTCCATGTCCTTTGCTGTTCTGTTGTAGTATCTGGCATGTCGTTCTTTGTTGTTTTTGAGTCCTTGTGCTGTCTGAGGCACACGTGGATGTAGAAGACTCTGTTTTGCCGGAAGTAGTGTTCTTGTCCTCCTGCTCAGAAGCATTTGAGAAGGACTGGCCTGTAGGCCTTGTCTTGGTGTGTTTCTGTGATCCAACATAGCTAAGTAAGGATCCTCACTTGCTGCTTTGGCCTTCTCCATCAGCCGTTTCGCTGTTTTGACTGCTGACTCTGCCTTGCCGTTGCTCTGTGGGTAGCCTGGGGAAGAGGTTATGTGATTAAATTCCTATAACTGGCTAAATCTTTTGAATTCTTGAGATGAGTATTGTGGGCCATTGCCTGAAATTACTGTGTTGGGTATGCCTTGTCTCGCAAAGTGTGCCTTCAGCTTCCTGATAACTGTGCCCGATTTGGTGTCTGGCAAATAGTAAATTTCCCAGAAGTTGGAGTAGTAGTCTACTGTTATCAGATACTCTCTCTCGTTGCATGTAAAAATGTCCGTCCCAACTTTTGACCATGGCCTATCCGGTATTTCATGTGAGTGTAGTGTCTTTTTGTTGTCTTGTGTCCACTGACCTGCATGTCTCACATTTTCCAATATAGTTTATCTGTTTTGTCATATCTGGCCAATAAACACATTCCCTTGCCCGTCTGAGGCATCCATCCGTGCCAAGATGAGATGAGTGAATTCTGCGAATAATCTCTCCTCTGATGTCACGTGGAATTACCACTTGTTCTCCCCTGAATACTATTCCATCTTGCTCACTGAGCTCATCCTGCATTGAGTAGTACTGCCTGATTTCGTTTGGTATGTCTTTCTTCATCTGTGGCCAGCCTGTTTGCATAGTTCTTATCAGCGTCTGCAGACAACCATCTTCTTTTGTAGCCTGCCTAATCGTCTCCATTGTCTCCCCTGAAATGGGTGCAAAGTTGATCATGTTCACCTGTTCGACATCCTTTTCCAACATTACCTGTGTTCCCTCTGGTAGGTACGCTCTACTCAATGTGTCTGCCAACAGCATCTCTCTGCTTGGAACATAAGTAACTGTTATGCAATAATACTGGAGCCGTAGTAGCATTCTTTGCAGTCGTTTTGGAGCACTAAGTAAAGGTTTCTTGAGAATATTCTCCAGTGGCTTGTGGTTGCTCTGCACGGTTACCGGTCGGTCATATGCATACTGATGGAATTTTTCCATGCCATAAACTATGGCCAGGCACTCCTTTATTTGTGCATAGCCCCTCTCTGTCTGTGTTAGTGCTCTGCTGGTGTATGCAACTGGCCTGCCCTCTTGTGTCAAACCAGCACCTAAGCCAGTTTCTGATGCGTCACACTGTAGTGTCAGTTCCTTTTCTGGGTCGTAATACTTGAGCTCTGGTGCTCTGGCAATGTTCTTTTTCAGCCGTCTGTATGTATCTTCGTGAACTGCAGTCCATTCAAATACTGTATCTTTGTGTGTCAGTTGTCGTAAAACTTCACAGTCATCTGACAGATGATGATAGAATTTTGATAGGTAATTCACCATGCCCACTAACCGTTCTACTCCTTTCACATCTGTTGGTTGTGGCATTTCTGTGATTGCCTTGACTTTTCCCAGGACAACTTTCAGTCCTTCTACTGTTAACAGATGTCCCATATAGGCAACTTCCTGCCTCCTGAGTTTGAACTTGTCTGCATTCAGTTTGATATTTCTCTCCCTGCATCTATCTAAGAACTTTTTGAATTTTCTATCATGGTTCCCCTACTACCTGGTCTATTGCCTCCCCCTCACCTGTGATTAGCACATCATCTGATATCAGGTACACACTTTGTAGACCCTCTAGGGCCTGCGTCAGCTTTCTCTGAAAGACTTTTGGTGCTGGACTTATCCCCATTAGCATTCGCAACCATCGGTATCTCCCAAAAGGAGTCGAAAATGTAGTGAGGTAGCTTGAGTTTTCGTCCAGTTTTACGTGCCATAACCCGTGCTTGACATCACAAACAGTGATACACGTTTTAAATTTACCATTTAGTTTTTTCACTATGACCATGCTGCTTATCCAGTCTGTGCCGTGTTCCCCTGGTGCAATGATCTTACTTTTTTCCAGGTTCTGCTATTCCTCCTTGAGGGGTGCCATCATGGCGACTGGTACTCGTCGCATCGGTACTTTCACCGGCTTCGCAGTTTCGTCAACCTCTAATTTGTAGCTTCCTTCTAGCTCACCGACTCCTGTAAACACATCTTGATATTCTTTCTTAATTTTGTTTGTTCTCTTCTGGTCTCTCACTCATCACTATACTGTCTACAGCATGTTACCATATTCAACCTGGATGAGTTTCATGGTTTCACTTGCCTTTCTGCCCAATAGTGGTGTTTTAACTGTCTCATCTACTACTTCAAACTCTAATCTATACAGTTTCTGGTTTCTTGGATTTCAAATTTTGATTCTGCATTTCCTCACTGGCTTCAATTTTGTTTTATTATACATTAGTATAATCTTGTTTGAGTGTTCAATCTGTGTATCTGGATTTAATCTATTTATTGGGAGGATGTTGCAGGTTGCACCATAGTCTATCTGAAATTTTAACAGGTTCTCGCCTAGTAGTATGCCTGCATAAAGCTGTTCGTTGCTCTGCGTTTCTTCTTCTATCTGGTTTATGTCTTTGGTAGGTTTCCATATTGCCGTGATGCTCAGAATATCCTCACAGTCGTCATTTCTCTGTTCATCCACCACGTGCACCTGTCTTTTTCCAGTGTTAATCCTTGTTGGCACACTTTTGAAAGTGATTGGCTTTTCTGCACTTTTTACAGATTTGTACAAAGGCTGGGCAATTCTTTTTGCTCCTCTCATGTGTTTTCCCACAAAACTTACAAGTGATTCGCTGTCCTCTTTCTTTTGATGCCTGTTTCACTGTGTCCTTCGACAGTTCTGTGGCTCTGCATATTTGTATGCACCTCTCTAAAGTCAATTTGTCTTCTCTGAGTAATCTTTGCTGCAGACTTGCATCACTGGTTCTACACACAGTTCGGTCATGTATGAGGGAACTTTTAATCTCCCCGAAATTGCATGTGCCTGCTAACACTCTGAGATCTGTGACGTAGTTGTCTAGATTTTATCCTCTTGCCTGATTTCTTGAAAAAAATCTGTACCGCTCTACAGTTTTGTTTATTTTTGGGTTGCAATGTTCATCAAATTTACGTATCATCAAGCTCATGGTTAACTCATCAGGTCTTACATCAGCGGTCAGCGCCTGACACAATTCTCTGCCGCTCTCTCCAATAAGATAACGGAATAATCTGACCTTAGTGTTTTCCTCTGGCATTGCAAGTTCCGTGTATAATCTGAACTCCTCCTTAAATGTTCACCATGACTTCGCCAGGGGGGTATTTTTCGTACGTGGATTATTCGTTTAGCAGGATGTAATTGTTGACGATTTGGCATGATCCTGGATCTGTCGGTTTTTCGAAACTCTTGCTGGATGTGTTGTCATAGCAGCAGATCCAAATCCTCAAACCTGCTCAAAGCAGGTTTGTTCTATGTAAACAAGGATTAGCTCACACACTTAATCAGTGTCCGTGCATGGAATTCATTCAGTCATGGCTTTGTCGTTCATGAATAAGCAACCAATTGATATCGGTGTGCAAATTATAAGAAGAGAATTTCATATAGAGAGGGTTTTGCACGATTGGCAAGATCCTTTATTGCTCCCGGAGGAAATTCTTTTCGAAAGATACTGCTTTGGCCGAGGTAGAATATTGTACCTCAAATGATTTATTAGCACCTTATATTCGAATTTAAACTCGGTGAAATCGGGCTGTCACAACCACACTGACAGTATGCATTGCTTTGAGGTTTTTTGCAAATGGAACTTTTTTATATACTGTAGGCGATGCGGAAAATCTATCTAAAAGTGCAGTTTGCTAGGCAATTCGTAAATTATGTTTGGCTCTGAAATATTTCCTTCGGGTTTTCATAGTGTTTCCTGGACACCTGCGTGTGCAGACAATAAAAGAGGCGTTTCATGCCATTGCAGGTACACAGGCAAAAACACCCACAGTTCCATAAAGAATCTCACGATCAGCCTAACATTCTCATTACCCAGGATTTCCAAATGTGATTGGGGCACATGGGACTGATCAGAGTGGAGTTTGATCAAACATTATTTGGAAAATTGACCTCTCCTCCTGATGAATAATCAGACACAGTGTCTTCATCACATATTTGACCTTCGTCAATATCTCGTTGGTCAGACACAAGTTCTAGGGATATGACATTCCCTGCAACTGACCCAACAAAAAAAAAATGCCCTCAGAAACAGGGCGATAGGCATTTTGCTGGAGAGCCAACTTAGGTCTGGACCGCGTGGACCTCCACCTGTTTTTTGCTTGTCTGCTTTATTAGCTTTAAAATTAATGTTTTTTATATTATATATGATTCTTTATGTCAACAGTTCTTTAAATAGTTATATACCAATATTTCCCAGTTTGAAGTATATTCTTGTACTTTACTTTAACCTGTTCCCATGTTCTCCTTGTGCTCACATTTGATCTGGAATTATGACATATTAAATAATAATTAACACATAGAAAATGAAACGCTGCATTCAGTAAGTACAATGCACACTACTTAGCGTTTAATTTGTCGGCCACTTTTTGCCAGCCGTCTTTTCTGCTTTGGGCAGCTTTTGCAGTGTTACCCCTTGTGCATATTAAATCTTGAAATTCTTCATATCCTTCGAATAAAAGGTCCTGCTCCGCTTGTGTGAAAAAAAAAAAAAATGCGCCCGTTCCTTCGTCATTTTGTTACAGCCTATCAAAGACTTGCTGATCATGTTTTCTAGACTCAATATATATGGGCTTTTCAATCAGCGTTAGCGCGCGCATTCATCTCGGATGATTAGATCCAGCTAGACTAATCTACTACACGGCTGCGTTTGAAAAACCGACTTATCCCAGATGAGCTTCACCGGCATTAACTCATCCAAGATGAGGCATCTGATCTTCGATGATTTAAGCGACGTACGTAAAATACCCTCCAGGTATTTAGCATCGAGGCTTCATGTCGGCGGCGGGCTCAGACCCTCCATTTTTCTTTCATGTTAGCTTCTCTGCGTCCCGAACTTTTAACAGCAAACTGCCGTGACTTTCGGCGCAGTTCCATCACCTACGCTGCCACCATGTTTCTCTCACGAGATTATTAAAAGGCACGGACTCGCGCTTCCAGTTTATGTCTGTTTATTTCACAGTCGTTAAAGCCAGAACAGTCACATGGGCTTCCCTATTCTATGCTTCTCCCAGTGCGTCTCCCAAAACCCTCCATGCGGGAATATTATCTTAAGGCTTAACAATCCTATTGTTACAGTACTTATTTTATTTTTTTTGTTCCCAATAGTGTGTAATGTACCTGGTTACTGTGTAATAGTGTGACAATGCCGGTCCCCTACAGACTCCCTCTTCCCACATGGGAGTCTGTTGAACCAACACCATCGATAGTTATGGCCGAGATGAGCTGACAAATTTAATTGAAGCCAGGGGATGGTGGAAAGTGCTTGACTGCTTTTACTAACAAACAGTCAAAAGTAAAACCAGAAGTGTCCACTGTGCAGTGTTCAAAAAAAAAATACAGTACCCAAATAAATAGCAAATCCATAAAACCAGTGAAACGTGGAAATAAAATTCATATTAAATAAATCCATTAAAATAGAGATTAAAATGCAGTCACTCTCCTCACTCGATCGAAGCCCACAACCTTCTGTCTCCCTGCCTCACCCATCACTTGTGTTGCTGGCAGAGACTCTGCAGCACAAACTCCTTTCTGCCGACCCCCGCCACACTGTGCAGCCAGACCGTCCAAGGTTGGCACACCCCTCATCTTCCTTTGCGCTCACTCAGTTGCTCCTCAGATCCATTGGTAGGTCTTGCAATTCACCACTCTTTGCGCT